>NW_028134083.1:0-55446 GCF_964662115.1 Mustela nivalis | reverse complement strand
CACTTTTATTTGTCTGGCCTGTCATGTAAAACCCCTGGTTTGTTTGTTTGTTTGTTTGTTTTAATAACAGCTCCAGATTAAAACTTGTAACTCTTCAGGCCAGTGGAAGCTTGTTTCGGTATTTATAGGCAGGCCTGTCCTTTAGTAATGGCCTGCTTTGCTGAGAAGTCCAAGCAGGTAGGATCAGCCTGCTAGAATTCCACCAGTAAACAATGCCTGTTTTCTCTCCACTCCTTGATTGCTGCCTGATTCCCTCCAGCCCCAAGATGGATATCGGGTGGTGCAGCAATTCCAGTTCCTGGGCTGGCCCATGTACAGGGACACGCCAGTGTCCAAGCGCTCCTTCTTGAAGCTCATTCGCCAAGTGGACAAGTGGCAGGAGGAATACAACGGTGGTGAAGGCCGCACAGTCGTGCATTGCTTGTAAGTGCTAAGGGGAGCTCTGCACCTCAGAAGGGCCAGACTGGTGTTCTGCTGTCCCCCCAGATTTACTGCCCTTTGTCTCTCTGTGAATGGAAAAGGAATCAGTAGGTTCTTATTAAGGATTCGGTTTGCTTTGCAGAAAACAAGATACGCACTTTTTGCATTCAGGTGGGAGAGCACTGCTATAAAAAATAAGCCTTGACCTTGGGATTGTCCTTCCCCCCACCAAAAAAAAAAAAAAAAAAAAAAAAAAAACCTGAGTGCGTTCATTGGGCTCCTACTAGCTCCTGAGAGCCCAGGGTTACGTTTAGGGGAATTTCCTGAGCTGGTTGTTAAACTGTCAGTAACTTGAAATCATCCACAGTGGAAGTTTTACATCACCTACATCAGCAAATGCTGCAAATCTGGGCCCCCTTCCAGTCTGGCAAAGCCAGTGAGAGCATCTTGACCACACTAGTTGCTGATTCTGTAAGAAATCATGTTAGAAGTTTCAAAGGAACTATCTTTCACAGGAACTATCTTTTAAGAGATTGTGTTTGTTTATGTCTTGGTTTTCGCCTGGGCATGTCCATATATAGGAAGATTTGGTGAGAACCAGTATTTCTAAAGTGCGGTTTATAGGCCAGAATCTAGAAGGCGCTCAAATGGGAAAATCTCTGCTCCAGAGCGATGATTTCCAATTGTGGCTGCACACTGAGGGTCATTTGGGGAGATTTTTTAAAACCACAACAACAAAAACTAAACAGTGTGCCCAGGCCACACCCAAAGCAATTAAATCAAAATCCCTGAAGATGGGCTCCAGACATCCGTGTTTTTTTCAGACTCCTAGATTATCTCAATGTGCGGCCAAGGTTGAGAACCCCTGAATACAGACAGCCAGACTTTTCAGAGTACTTTCACCTGCATTTTCTCACTGCTGATGATATGTAGCTAATCAGCCAGCTGGGATTGGCTTAATGGAGCAAGCAATTAGAAAGTCATGGCAGTTAGGGAAGATATTTAGAGAATTTGTGGAAACTTCGAGTATAAGCTTATGTCTCTTTTCAGTGGAGTGTCATTAGCACACAGTGAGCTCTCTCCCAAATTGGTGGGAAAATAAGATTTAACTCTGGGCAGAACAACCCTAGTTAGAATGGTAAGCTTGCCGAGGGACCTCAATTTCTCCCCTTGGTGCCTGTCGCTCACACTGTGCCACCCGCCCTGGGGGCCCAGGAGGGTCTGTGATATCCTAGAACTCTGCCCTGCTTCCCAGGAGTCAAAAGGTGGCAGTGTCTTGACCTACAGATACTGATATTCTCTTGAAAAGAGTCTTATGAACCCATTCACACTTAGCCTCAACCCCCGCTGACTGCCTGTCCCTTCCTTCTCATAGACCCAGTTCACTAAAGACATCTCTGCCAAGAAAATGCCAAAGAAGATTAACAGTGCACATCCCCATTTTTATTTCTCTAAGTGTAGATATAACTTCTGATCAGAATACAGCCAGGGGGGTCACCAGTGTGAACTGATACAGTCCCAGCAAGGGAAGTTGACATTTTATTTAGGGTCTATATTTTATCTGTTAGGTGTTTTGAAAACAAAACAAAACTAGAAACAGTCTGCAGATACCCTTTTTTTTCTGTCTGGAGTCTGCCAGCATCTGGAACTAGGAATGTGATGTATGCATGGTACCCCTTTGATTAGTTTCTTTCTTTCTTTCTTTCTTTCTTTCTTTCTTTCTTTCTTTCTTTCTTTCTTTCTTTCTTTTTAAAGATTTATTTATTTATTTATTTATTTATTTGACAGAGAGAGATCACAAGTAGGCAGAGAGGCAGGCAGAGAGAGAGAGGAAGGGAAGCAGGCTCCCTGCTGAGGAGAAAGCCCAACTCAGGGCTCCATCCCAGGACTCTGAGATCATGACCTGAGCCTAAGGCAGCGGCTTAACCCACTGAGCCACCCAGGTGCTTCTGATTAGTATCTTTCTAACAAGGGCTAGTGCTGTAAGCTAAAGGACTGGGTTACCGTGGAGGAAATTGAGGCACCAGGACAGGCCTGAGGGGAAGAAACAGAGACCCCTTAAATCACTGCACCTCATAGACAACCAACCACCAACTACAGTTTCTCAAGACACAGCTGTGACCCCAGAACTAAGTCATTACAATGCCATTCCACGTGATGTCTACAGTGGGCTATTCTCTGTAGTGTACGGTGGTGGGCATCCATTGTTTCTGCCCTCTTGCCAGCCCAACACCCCACCCCTCTTCTGCTAGGAGAAACTTGACTTTTCCTTGGGAAACATTTTCTCCAATTCTGAAGTCCCTGTGTTTCCCGTGGGGCTGCCTCTTGCTCTCTTGGCGTCAGGATGGGTGTGAGACCCATGCCTGGTAAAAGCGTTTATCATTTAGATTTATAAATCTAAATGGAAGGTATTTTAGTTGTGAGAAACAAAGTTAGGTTGAATTAGTATCCTCCAATATAGGCCAGGAAAGAATGCATCGAACCACGAAAGCTCTCTGCTGTTCATTTCTGAGGGAAGAACGTTATATTCAGCATAGCATAGCGCCACCTAATGGTTGTGGGCAGAGCAGTTCCTGCCTGAGACTAAATGGAATGGTTCCTTGAGCCACATGCACACTCACTGCGAGCAAATAGGGGTTTTTTTTCTTTATACATCTTCCAGCTCATAAAGCCAGAAGAAATGGATAGAAGTAAGAGATCACCATTTTGCAGCCCTTGATGAAGATAATGGACATAGACAGTGGGCATCAGCAGCTGCTGAAAGCATCAGGTGAAAATTTGGTGGGGGGAGAGCAGTGTGGTATCAGTGCAAAGACAGAAAGTAGGCTAATGGAGTGGAAGAGAAAATCCAGGGATGGAACCACACCTCAGGGTCACCTGATTTACAACAAAGACCCATAGCAACACACCTCCTGCAGGGCCAGGCGGCAGGAAAAGACAGCCCAGGTACCTGGTCTCTCTCCTCATGCTGCATGCAGAAATCCTTTCCAGATGGATCATGGGCCCAAATGTGAAAAGCAAAACAATGAAGCTTCCAAGAGAAAATCTTCATGACCATGAGGTAACCAAAGATGATGTCACCCAAGACAGAACACTGGCCGCAAAAGAAAATATTGAAAAATTGGATTTCATTAAAGTTAAGCACTTCTGTTCATCCAAAGACACCAAGGAGAGTGAAAAAGCAAGACGGAGAATGGGCAAAGAGTTTTGTGATATGTGCCTCTGACAAGGGACTCATGGCCAGAATGCCTACCCACTGCAAGCCAATAAGAAAAGATCGACCCAATTGTTTGAGCAATAGACTTGAAAGAACTTCAATTTTTAAACAAGATGCACGTAGCCCATAAATACAGAAAAGGTGCTCAGCATTATTCATTTTTAGGATAATATACACTGAAACCAGGATCACATGCCCCCTGCACACTCACTAGAATGGGTGAAATTTAAAAGCCAAAAAACAATAACAACAACAAAAAAATGAAAATACCAAGTGTTGGTGAGGCTGCAGAGTAACCAAAACTGCCATACCCTGCTGGCAGGAAGTAAATATGGTGCTGCCATTTTGGATCTGTTTGACAGCCATGCTGAGTGCTAAATATACAGGTATTCTCTGAGCTCTTCCCACCCCAGGTACATGACTACAGAAGTGAATCATCTATGCACCAGGAGACATTTTTATAGTGGGTTTACTCATAATACTGAAAACGAGAAAGCCCAAATACTCCTCAGCTGGTAGATAAGTAAGTTATACAGTAGTATATCCATTCCATGGGATTATTCTGAGAAATGTAAAAGAACAAGCCACGGATACAACGGGAGTGATTCTCACACAGATAATAGTAAGTGGAATAAGCCAGAGGCAAAAGAATATGTACTGGATGGTTCCATTTATACAAAATTCCAAAACACACCAAAAAAATTTATAAAGCCAAAAATGAGAAAAGGGATCATCTTTGAGTTATCGATGGTATTGACAAGGAAGAAGTCTGAGGGAGGTCTGGGGGGCTAATCATGGTCTGCGTCTTGATCTCGGTAGGGGTTATGTGGCGTATGCATTTGGAAATTAACTGAGCTTTATATTTACCATTTGTGGACTTAATTTTGGCTCTGTTATACTTTATTTAAAAAACTGATTTGGGACTTAATAATGAACTGATCAAGCCGGCATTCTAGCACAATAATCAATCTCAAAATCACCAAACAAGAACAAATTGATATTTTGTGTGCCCGCTTCCTAGTGAAAGTTATTTGTAAGGTGTCCTTGTCTTAAAATACATGTAATACTTATGAAGCCGCAGAGCAAACTCCCAATATATCTAGGAAATGAGGATGAGAGAGAAACATGTTCAATGATTCACAGAAATGCAGTGAATGAGAGCAACCCAGTACGTGGGGCTGTCTCCAGTGTCTCCAGGAAAGAGGACCCCATTTCCTCAACAACTAAATCGCCAAGAAAAAAAGAGCAAAGAAGAACCTATAGATTAAAATAAACTTGTAAGGCATGTCAATCAATTGCAATGTGTGCACTTTGCACAGATGTGGATTTGAAAAAAGCAACTGTAAAGAAATGTCGGAAACAATCTGGGAAATTGGAACGGTAACTAGAAATCCGATTTATTGATAAGGTAATATTTATTTTAGATGTAATAATTATATTGTGTTTGGTTTTATTTTTGTTTGTTTGTTTGTTTTAAGTCCCTAGCTCCTTGAGAAATGGTTGATCACAGAACTGGTGCAGGGAAGATACAAGATGAGTCTGGAACACCTTGTAGTTCCAGAAAGTATGGAAGTACTCAGAAAAGAATGGAGGTCTGAGGGCGCTCCCAATGGCCAAAGCCAGAACAATTCCAGCAACAAAATAAATATTGATACTATTGGATTTTAGCTCATCGAACAAAATTACCATGTATAAGTCTAAACTGACATAAATAAATAGTAAGATAAAAGAAGTAAGCAACTAAATTAGTCAATTAGCAGAGAAGAAACAGCTCTCTCTTACAATAGGATGTTGAGGGAGAGAGGGAGGTAGAAAATCAATCGGTCAAACAGCACAGTGATCGTTGTTGCAACAGAATTCAGATTCCGTTTAGAATTCAGACAGATTCTGTTAAGACCGAATCCACTTATAGATCCTAAAACTGGTAGGTGAAACTTTGAGGAGAGAAGATATTTGCAGAATTCCAAAGTGTCTCTCCCAAGATAATAACTACAAAGAGAAGATAACTACACAGTGAAAAAAAAAAATCTGCAAGGCGCCATCTTAAAAAGTGATGAAGGTCAACATCACCAGCAGTAAGATGATTTAGCATCCTGAACTGCTGGAGGGACGGACAGTCCTTCTGTGGTTTTCTTGGTTATGCCAAGATGCATAACCTCATTCCCAATCGTGAGAAAGCATGAGAAAAACCCAAATGAATGGACATTCTGCAATTTGTATTTTGTAATGACCTCTCGAATTGTGGATGGGACCATGGCTACTTTCCACATCTCCATTCTGTATTTTGTATTCTACAAAATAACTAAGCAGTACTCTTCAGAGGTGTCAAGGTCAGGAAGAACAAGGAAAGCCTGAGGACCTGTCACAGACAAAGGAGACTAAGAAGCTAAGACAAATCAGTGCAAAGCAGGGTCTGCGATTGGATCCTAGACCAGAAAAAGGACATTGGTGACATTTGGCTGGTGACATTCGACTAAGGCCTGTAGTTTAGTTAAAAGAATTGCACCAGGGTTAATTTCCTGGTTCCCAGCACTTTCTATGACTGTGAGGTGTTCACATGAGGGAAGGTATGCCATGGAGCTCGCCATGCTTGTGTTTGCCATGATTCCGTACCTCTAAAATGAGTTCAAAATGGAAAGTTTCATTCAGAAAGAGCCCTTATGTTTTAGAGATAATTAATGAAACACTAATGGATTTTTTTAAGATTTTATTTATCTGTTTGACAGAGATCACAAGTAGGCAGAGAGGCAGGCAGAGAGAGTGGAAGGGAAGCAGGCTCCCTGCTGAGCAGAGAGCCCAATGCCGGACTCGATTCCAGGACCCTGGGATCAAGACCTGAGCCAAAGGCAGAGGCTTAACCCACTGAGCCACCCAGGCACCCCGATTTTTTTTGAAGGCCAAGTCCATCTTGGAACGTAACCAGCACTCATTGCCGGTTTTGGTAGCAGATACTAGATAAGCTCTTTGTTCACCGGAAATTTTCTGAAGTAGGCCCATTGAATAAAAACCAAGAGGATGCTGTATCAGATTATATAAGCCAGAGCGTAGACAAAGCTAAGAGAGCAGAACAGACCAGTCAGGCCCAGCAGGAAAGCTCATTAACACCATTTGTTTTCATTGAAAGAATCAGCCCCGGGGGGAGCGTTTCCTTGGCCTCTGAGGCCCTCTCCGTGACCTGTTGTCCACGGCTCCGGTGGTAGGTCAGGAGGCAGCATGAGGACAAGTACGACCATCTGATTTCTCTTCCCACAGGAATGGGGGAGGCCGCAGTGGGACATTCTGCGCCATCAGCATTGTCTGTGAGATGCTCCGGCACCAGAGGACGGTGGACGTCTTCCACGCTGTGAAGACACTGAGGAACAACAAGCCCAACATGGTGGACCTCCTGGTAGGCCCCCCACCCTGTCCTGCAGCACGGGGCATTTTCCCGCCTAGCTGGCATAGATGGCAGGGCCACTGATTCACGGGGGGGATGGGTTGAGACTTCCTTTTCAGGAACATAATAGAATCGCTTTCCTTGTGAGAGCTTTTTCTCCCTCTTCCTCTCTCACTTGGCTTTTCACAGGGAGACTTAACTCCACACACTGGCAAGGTAGAAAGAGTTGAAACTCACAAGTGAACATCCTTATTCATTTCCGTTCCTGGCAGTGCCTTCCGTGTGGCTAAGCACTTAGTCTTCGCGGGGAAGGAATAATCACAGCACACGAAATGCCAGATTTTCAAATTATAGATTTTATAAATAGCTTAATCACCTAATATTTATCAAAGCTGTGAATTTGAGTTTGACATCCAGAATATTGCGTTTAGTTCTGGTGGCCGTATCTGAGATGAGGACAGAGCCGAGAAACAAAGAACTACGTGCAGTGATTTTCTTAGAGTATTTCTGGAAATCTCTTTCTTGTGTGCAGCTATTAAAATGCCAACCACTGCGACTTTCGAATAGAATAGCTTAAAGAAGGAAGCTTTTCAGATCAGGTGTTTGTACTTCTCTGCTAGTGGAAGAAGGATCTGAAGGAAACAGTGGGATGGATCCTAAGGTTGGGAGAGTGGCCTGGGGTGGAGAGGGAGGAAGACATGACTGGTGCCCACGCCACGCCTGGAAAGCCTGCGTGCCCCAGCCCATGGCCCTGCAGCGGGGGGCCTCAAATTTAAAATATAAGACAAGGGACTAAAGAGAGAGTGGAGATTTGAACTAAAGCTGAGGAAGGGGCTGTGGTCCCAGTCACCCCAGCCGTACCCCACACTGGGTAATGTGGTTGCCGATGCTGACCCACTCCTCGGACACGTTCTCTTCCACACACGTCACTTTCCCAGGGCATCTGCTTCCCCCAGGTACTTCTGTGCTGCCTGGTGGGCTGTTCTGTTTTGCAGAAGTACTGTGCTGCCCACGGACTTAGGGAAAGTGTTACCTGTGTGGCTAGGTACCAACTCCCAAAACCATCAGCAGTTAGCACCCTGGCTTCTGTGAGAAAGAACCGTGCTCCCCAGACTGCTTCCCTCTCCTCCCTCCCCTAGGGGAGGCCCAGGAAAACCCAAATTCTCATCTCAGCTCTGCTACTCATTCAAGTCAAGTGACCTCAGACAAATGAACTTGGCAATGGAAGTCTTCTCGGGCCAACCACTTAGCTTTCCTGAGCCTGAGTCATGTAAGCCAGGGATAACGTTGGCTTATTGAGCTGATCCTGTGAGACAATAGATGTGAAAGTGTTCTGGAAAATGCAAAGGAGAGAAAGTGGTTCTTGAGAGTGCGGGAGTCCGCAAAGCATCCTGCAGCTGGCAGGTGTAGACGATCTGATTGGGTGAGGAACAGGAGGAGGCAGCAAGCAGCTCACATTTACATGGTGCTTAATACGTCCCAGGCCACACGCTCAGTGCCTTTTACGGAGGCACGGATTTCCTGTGGATGAGCTGAAAGGCTGGCTGGCGTGTCCCATGTGTGGGCTTCAGTAGTCCTGCCCCTCCGGAGGCAGAGAACTGTCTCACCCCCTGCGACCACCCATGAATTTTGAAGACTTGTACCACCAGGGAATACTCCGTCTTCTGGGCTGGGGGCAGGTGAGATAGGGCAGCTGAGCTCTCAGAAGCAGCCTGAGTTTAAAACAGATAAGAAGTTGGGCAAAAGATGGAAGCAAATGCCTAAATTAAAATGCTCTGACTTCATTGCCATTTAACTCCTGGGACTCAGGGACAGATGTGTAGCTTCCAAACTTTGGTACTTGGGCAAAGCTGACCTTGATGAAAAATATATATATATATCATTTCTCTCTCAGTGGAGCCTCAATTAAGCAGGTCATTAGTAATAGACCCTTCCAGGCCTTTCCGCTAATGGCTCTGGCTGCAGCTTTCATCACTCACGAGTTTTTATGCACAGAAACAATGTGGCTTTTTCCAAATCAGTGGTGCAAACTAAAGGACGGAGGTGATTCTTTGTGAAGTGAATGGACATGGAGGTGCTTGGACAAGGAAGGAGTCCACTCTTCTATGATAATTTAGGCATTTTTGTGACAAGGTGTTATTCTAATAGACAAAAAGGACCTTTGGATGCCCAAATTTCTGAGGGTCAGTACCAGTTTAAGGATAAGCTCAGTGTTGAAAATTAAAAAAAAAAAAAACTTTTCAATTTCCTGGAAGAATGTCTGATAAATTTGTTACAGTGCCTGTTAGTGAAATACGAGGTAAAATCTGGTGACTGAAGGGGGGAAAAATGTCACAAGGCTCTTTTCAGCAGGCTTGAAGCTTCCAGAACTAAAATAAGGACCCATGTTAATTGTCTGTTTTTGCTTACAAGTGCAAATTCTATTAGTTTAAGCAGTCACATATATGTATGTTGGTTGAAGGAACTAATTAATTCAGGTCAGGGTGATAAAACCCAGTACGACTTCATTGGGCATAAAAGACTGAGACCGGAGTCTCTCCCGAGCTCAGAAGCTGAAAAGCTCAGAGTACTGAGCCTTCCGAGCTGCGTCTCAGAATATGAAATGTGTTCCAGAAAGTCCTGGAAAGCACTTCTGTGCTGACCAGCTGGGGAGGCAGAGGGAGTGGGGTGTAGGGGGTACAGGCCTGTGTCCCACAAACTATGCTCCATCGGAGGAGGTTCCCTCCTACCCCCTACCTGCCTGGTTAGAGTCAGATGGAGGCCCCATTGCCTGAGCTTTGAAATGGGCTGCTTCAACATCTCCTTTCTCACTTTTGTCCGTACTGGGCTTTGGAAGTTTCCAGAGCTCTGTTTTATTTATTTTTTTTTTCCCCAGGGCTCTGTTTTAACAGAGAAACAGCCTTTGGGGGAACAGATCTTTCCCCAAGAAACATATTATCCCCCTGGGAGGTGGGAGAATTCCAACCCCCATGATGAGATTCGACATGCATGCACACTTTACGGTGGTTACCAAGATCAAGATACTTAACACAGCCGTCACCCCATTTGGGTAACCTACTTGGCCCATGTGTGTCTGTGGTGAGAATGCTTAAGATCTATTCTCAGCCTCTTTCAAGTGTACAGCACTCTATCACTCACTCTAGTCACCGTGCTGTACGTTGATCCCCAGAACCCCTTACAGCTGAAAATTTGTACCCTTGACCAACACCACCTCAATGTCCCACCCCTGGCTCCTGGTGACCACCATTTAATTTGTTTCTACAAATTAGCATTTTTTTTAATTTTTTTTATTTTTTTGTAATGAAAGCCTTACAGAATCCTGAGCCCAGGGCCCACCCTAGAAATCATTACTGGGCTGATCTGGCCACGACAGCCGGATGTTAAAAGCACCCCAGGTGATTGTAATGTGTGGTGGGGTTAAGAACCTCAGGGCCCCATCTGGAGCTGGGAGTCTGAAATCATCTCCCAACATATTTGACCTTCTTTTTTTTTTTTTTACTGATTGTTGTTTAAATTAAAAACTTGGGCCATATTGTTATATATTAGAAATTTTGAGAAATACAGCTTTAATTTTGTTTAAATTTCCTTAGTAGAAACTACATATTATTTGTATGTCCACAGTGCCTAGGATGATACGCAGTATATTTTGATGACCCTAACAATATGGACTAACCAATTACAAGATTTAAAAGGATGAACATTTGAGAATTCTTCTGTGGTTCTATATTTCTCTGATGTAGACAACTGAACAAAATGTGCTTTCTAGGCATCTAGGCATTAGAATCCCCTGAGGTGCTGTCACAAACACCGAGGCCCAGGCCGTGCCCTAGACCAAATAGGGCAGACAGAGCCCAAGACCAGAGGGTTCAATGGGCTGTGGGTGAGAACGTGGCTGAGCAGGGTGAACAGGCCATCCCTTTCCTCATCCGAACCCACCTCCCCACCTCTAACCCTCCATCCTTCCTACTCAGACCCAGCCCTCTGTCAGTGTCTTCCCATATCTGTAACTGGGAGCTGGCTACTCACACGCAGCCCCCGCTTGCCCCTTCAGTTCGCTGAAGTAATACTCAGTGCAAGGTGCTCCCTTCAAACTGGCACGGAGCGTGGGGCCTGCGCTTCTCCCTCTCCTGGGGATAACACAATGACTCCACTAACCCATGGGTATGAGCTGCCCCTCCAGAAGTCATCGTGAACTTGAAACATACAGGCTATTTGAAAGGAGGTGGGGCAGGAGCTGGGGGGGCAGGGGGGGTATGTACACATGTGGGCGACTACCCCGAATGCGCCCGATCTCGTCTATACCTGTGTGGGTTGGGGTGTGTGTGCATGTAGGGGTGGGGGGGGGGTTCGTGTGTACATGTGTAAGAGTGGATGTTTGGGGAGGTGTGGGTGTGTATGCACGAATAGGGGTGGGGGTGGGCATGTGTATGTGAGTGCATGTGTACAAGCTCACGTGTAGGGGTGGATAAGGGAGTAGGCATGGGTATGGGTGTGTGCGAGTTTTGGCGCATGGGCCATAGACCCAGATGGGGAGTCAGAGAGACCCAGTGTTGCCCATCTCTGGAGACCCTTGAGGACATTCCTGGTCCTTTGGGCCTGGCCTTGCCACCCCTGGAGAAGCAGCCACTCTCGAGTGACCCCGCGGTTAGCCTTCCTGCACTCTGAAGGAAGGAATCTCCTTGAAAGCTCTGTGCCCTCCTCCGCCCCCAGACTCTGCCATCCTCCAGTCGGGGCCTGCCTATCCCCTCAGCACCAGCGGCGCCCCTGACTGTGAGGAGAGCCCCATAGAGAGCTGCCACGCGACAGCACACCCGGACTGTTGCCCGTCCTGAGCGGCCTCTTGCTGCTCTGGGAACATGGGGAAGCTGAGGCTCCACATGGGGGGAGTCTCACTAGGGAACCAGGCACAAAGTGTGCGTGAGCCTCGGAGGGAAGAACGTCCTCCCTCCATTTTTAAAGTCAGAGATGAAAGAAAGTCATGACCCATTCTGTCTGTCGTCAGAGACGCACTGCTGTCTCCTCGAGGGGTCTCCTTGGCTGGACAGCCTGGGAACTTCAAAGCAGACAGCACCCCCCTCCCCGTGATGATTGGCACCCTGGGGGCCACGTGACCCTCCGCGCAGGGGCATCAGTCAAAAGGCTTTTTCCACACTGCGGGACCCGTCAGCACAGGATCCAGATGAAATTGTGAAAGTTGTTTTAGGCTCACAAAGCAAGTGTGTCAGGGAAAGCAGAACCGCCCTGGGTGAGCCATGCGGACTGCTCTCTGAGTCCCGAGCAGATGTTGGAAGTGTCTAGAGGGACTGCAGGGCCCCGAGTTCCTCAGCCACAAGGCAGCTTGGGCTGACACGGGCACACATTGAGCCCTTCAGGAGCTTCCCAGAGCCACTTGCAGGCCTCGTGGTGTTCACTGAGTGAACGGGGATGGGGGGAAGCCTTTAATACAGAACCTCACTTGTAGGTGTGTCTTCAGAGTTCACTTTCTCCTTCTTCAGGAGAACAGGAAGTGAGGCTGCAGTGAGGGGGCGTCGGGAGCTTGGGAGGGGGAGCAGCCGGCCACCCTGGTTCCAGTCCTGCCCAAAGATAAGCCCTCCTCATGGCAACTTTTTCATGCCCAGAGCCAACTAATGTTGCCCAAGTCAGGAGAACTTGGGACGGAGGCAGAAATGTTCTTTTTTTTTTCCCCCCCCAAAGCACAGGGATAGCTCGTGTGGCTTAATTACACCACCGAAAAGCAAGCGAGCTAAGAGAGGAAAATGCAGAAGACAGGCCTGAACCTGGTGATCAAGGGTAACAGTTTGCAGTGCAGGAGGATTTCAGGCATTTCCTGAGGTGCTCGGGGGAGGGTACACAAAAATTGATGGTCTTCCTTCTCACTCCCTTTATTTTTCTGATTCAGAAACCGGTCATCACAGAATCTATTGGGATTGACAGTTTGCTCAGGAAGGGATGAGATGATGGTGAATTCATTTCCAAAATTGTAATCATGCCGGGGACAAGGCAGCTTCAGTGATTTTCAACACAGTAGCCCCTTGGCAGCAAGGCCCAAAATCCTTTTGTGGCTGTGGCCCGAGGCCAGCAGCTATGTGATGCTCTAACTGTGCATGATCTTCTGTTAAAAGGATGGTTCATAGTAGGCTCTGAAATTGCGCAATCAGGTATATGCAAACCTGTGTCTGTGCAGTAAGTAATTGGATCTCTCAGATTTCCATGAAAAACATTGTCTCTGTGAAGGATTCAGAACAGGGTTAACCCCTTCATAGCAAATATGTCAGCCCGTCGATCTGACCACATGGTCTTTTGAAATTTTGACATGACAATGGTTTTAAGTATTTTGAAAATAAAAGTATCAGGTACTGAAATACAAATCAGAAGGCTTGGTGTAGACATATGTTCAGATGTCTTGGGTGTACACCTAGGAGTGGAACTGCTGGGTCATGGGTAACTAACTCTTCTGTTTAACCTGTTGAGGCCCTGCCCGAGGACCTTCCAAAGTGGCTGCACCTTTCGCATTCCCACCAAGTTCTCCTTGTCCTCACCAACACTTGTTATTATCTGTCTTTTTTTATCTTAGCCCTCCTGGTGGGTGCTACTGCTACTGACATTTTAATCTAGTATGTTGAGATGGTCTGTTGGCTTCCCATATTCCCATCTAGATGGTAAACTCCTGAAGGACTAAAGCTGCATCTTAAACTCCCCAGTCTCTGGCCTTCCATGTTTATTGGGTTGAATCAAATGCTGCTAAACCCTTATTTTGTCGTCATTTACATATACAGTTGACGTTTGACACCCCCAGCTGTACGTCAGGTTCCACACTAAAGACTGGTGTATCACACACAAAGGGATAAAGTATGGCTCTTGTCTTCAAATACATAGGTTGGACTAGTGGGGCATATAGAGAAGAAAATGTAGGTGAAGACCAGAAAACTGCAATGACCAGTTAATTAAGAGGCACGTATCCCCAAAAATGGAAATTTAGTTTTAATTAATTTGGCAAACCCAAAATTAAGAGCTCCATTTCCTTGGTTGAGGCCGTTGTGTTGGGTATTGAGACACCTTGTGAAAGCGTATCTCTTACGGAGATGGGAAGAGAGCCTTCCAGATGCTGAGCGCCTCTGTCCCAGCTGCTGGGCTGCTGCCAGGTGGCAAGGAAAACATCCTCAACTGCTCTGTCCCTCTCTTGGCTCAGAGACTCCTCCCAGGTGAGCATCCAGTGGCAGGCCACACAAACAGGGGCAGAATGCTGTCTCCTAACAGCCAAGACCCCAGCTGGGCCAGGACCTCATGTAGGCCATGGTCAAGGTCCATGATCGGAGAAAGCTGTGCTCAAGAAAAATTCCTTTACTGTCTGATTAACAACTGTAGGTGGCTCCCAGAGGACATCCAACACTTCCCCTCTGGGCCTTTCCTTATCCAGTTCCTCCACCTGGAATGCCTGTTCTATCCCCCATTAGGTTAGGGGTCAAGTTACCTGCTACTTCCTCGAAGGTCCTCCTAGGAAGTTCTGCTCTCTTCCCCACTGCACCCATGTCAGGGGACCATTCCCAGGCCCTGTTCAGCTCCATGCCATGTGTTATAATTGGGTACTGGTCTCAGCCTCCTCACTGGACCACAGACTTCTCAAAGTCAGGGACCAGGTTAAGGTGTTTGGTATTTAAGAGGTGCTTGATAAATTCTCATAAAGTGGAAGACATCCTGCTGACTGAAAATCAAGCATGTAGTTGGGCCAGAAATGACACATTTATTTGTGGGGGTCCTTATCTGAGCAGGTCGCAAAGTTTTTTCCCCCAGACTTCATTTTTTCCCCTACCTCTTGATTTCCCCATATTTTGTTTCAGGATGTTGATGTACAGGTAAACGTATACATGTGGACAAACCTATATATGGGTTCCAGTTTTCCAGAACTTTCCAAGAATTCTAGTGAAGGTAGATGTCAAAATACCCTTCATCAGGCCTTGCGGGAAAGGTCTGCAGACAGCGGATAGGTCTGTGGTTCACAACCGGGACTTGCGTTGCTCATTCAAATCCTTCTCAGTTTGATTTCTTCTGATTAGAATCCTAATCTGGCATAATGGCTTGAATGGCGCCAGTCTTTGGCTGTCACAGAGCTGACATCTTTGCCCTTCTGCTTTCCAGGATCAGTACAAGTTCTGCTACGAGGTGGCTCTGGAATACTTGAATTCTGGCTGATAGCCTGAAGAGCTCTGCACACCAACCCTTCCGTCCCACAAAGCCAAGACCTTCTGTGGTATTTGTGTCAATGAGATGAAGACTTCTCAATATGCTTATTTTGCTTTGCATAATTGGCTCTTTTTAAGAGCCCAAGAAAGCGTTTCTAAAACTGCTTTGCACTGCCCAATTCCCAGCAATGCTGCTGCCTGACGGAAAAACACACACACAGCAGAGTCGTCCAATCCTGTCCTCCTAGGCGTCAGCTTGTTAGAGCAGCGTAGACATCTGGTAAACTGAAGAGCACAATTATATTCTTATGAAGGAATTTGTACCTTTGGGGTATTATTTTGTGGCCCGTGAACCTTTGTTATTGTTACGGCTGAGTGTACATTTTTGTTTTGTGGAGAATGCTACCTAGCATTATGATAATATATTATTTTAGTTAATATTTGTATTTTAACATGTTGCATAATATAAGCTTATGTACCTTTCCAAGACTAACAGATAAACATATAATGAACAAAGATATGTTGTATGAGTTGTTGTTTTTATCAGATTTGTATTGTTTCCAAGGGAAAAGCTTGGGAAGAAGTCAGTTCAAAAAAATGCAAAGCTCGATGATCAGATTCACAGATCCAAAGCTTTTCCCTTTGTTTATATTGTAAATATTTTTGATTTCATCAAATTATTTATTCATTAAAAGAAATTTTTGTGAAGCACAGTGAGTGACAATCGTTTTTATGAAGCGCAGGAAATGATTGATTGTACAACATGACCTTGTGTGAACTCTTTCTCAATAAATATAGACCCATGATCAGTCTTGCTGTATTCCTGGTGTCCCAGCGCCCCGGTGATGGGGGCAGCTCCGGTCACCGCAGGCCCCTGGCAGACAGTTGGGGTCTGCTGGCCTGGAGAAGATAGGGTTGGGATTTTTGAGAGAGAACATCTGTCAGTGAGAAATCCTGGCCCATACTGGGAGCCTCTCTGGGTCTGAGGAAACCCAAGCCCCAGAGCCGCCCGCCCCCTAACCTGGTGGGTATACTGTTTCAGAGTGCACTGGGCCGATGCCAGGGCCCGGCTTCCTGACCAGAACAGCCTCTTCATTTCTCTGTTTCACCTCAGTCAGCGAGGGTGACCTCTGTCCTCTCCAGGCCTCATTCAAACCTGAAACTTGCTGAGAGAACACTTTCTAAAGGGTTAGAGGATCACAGTGCATTGAAGCAGGACGCAAAGCGGAACAAAACAGTCCCTGCCAGAGAGAACGATCACGCAGGGCGGCCTGCTCCCCTCTCCTCGAGGGCCCTGCCTGACCTCTGAAGGAGGAGGCTAGGCCGTGCACTTACAGTATCAGTTCAAGCTGAGCTGCAGGCCATGTTAAATGATTGCAGCAGGCGATGAAGATGAACTTTCACCAAACACCCAGGTCAATGTCAGAAACTCTGCAGGGCGCCTACCCCAGAGGCAGCAGGTCCTTGGAGCCATCTTACAGCCAGAGAAACTCGGTCTGGAAGACATTAAAAAACTTGTCCAAAGTCACCCCAGCTGGTCAGTGGCAGGTGCCTCCAGGGCCCGGGGGAGGCAGAGGGACAGCACAGACCCCCTTGTTATAACACAGTGAAAGGAAATGCCAGACCTGCTGAGACGGGGAGATGGGACCCATTGCCTGCTCCAGAAAAAGGGGAGGCTCGAGGGTGGTCATTCCTGTCTGCTCTAGGGACCTTGGTGAGTAAGGACAACAAGAACAGAGGGGAGTGGGGTTGACGCCTGTGTCTTAGGCCCACCCCACTTTGGGGCGCTGTGAGTACAGGCTGCATACTACCTGACTGGAGGGATTTCCTGGCACCCCTGAAGGGGAGGGGCCGCCGTACACACAGGGAGAGCAGGCCAGCGCCGAGCTGGGGGTCCAGACAAAATGCCTCACTGCTGGGCTCCTCCGGCACCTTGTCCTCTCACCAGCCCCACACAACTCTCTTTGATAAACAACTAAAATGTGAAAAACTGCTCTTTGAGTACTCTTCAAAATGGCTTCCCCAGGACACAGGACTAGGGATGAACACGTACAGAAAGCTGTACCCGGTGTGTGCCAGCCGGCCTGTGGGAAGAGGGAAAGATGGCGCCCTCCGTTCTCCTATGAAGTCATGGCTTGGATCCTCATCCCCTTAGCCGGGCTGAAAAGCCACCTGAGTGTGGCGCAGAAGTGGCCAGAGATTGATGAGTCTGACAGTTCAACCCACCTCCTAGTTATCAAGCCCCATCTCGTATGGAAGCCAATAGTTCTCTCTAGACTTTTGAATCTCTTGGATTTTACCTTTCTTTCACTTGGTTTCAACCTCTTAGCAGAAATAATGATAGAAGAAAAGGGATGCTTTGTGGTTTTTTCTGATTTCCCGTGAGGCTTTGCAGCATGGCTGAGCTTCTCCTTTCTTTCAGGACACAGTAAGTCTCTGCCCCTTTTCCCAAAAAGACGCTAATCCTTGGGCTCAGCATCCCTTCTGTTTCCTTTCTCAGTATTCTGGGTTCTCCTCCATGGCAGCGTCCTCAGCCCCCCCAGACACACCGATACCTGTGATGGCAGGAAAATCAGGGAATCCTGCCCCCTGGCTTCCTGACAAGGTCCTGCTCAGGGACGACTTGCTAACAGCACCCTTTGTGTGAGCTATGATGGCTTTGCGATATGTCTGCTTGGCGTCACTGAACTTATTTCCCAGATTTCCGTTCTCTCTTTTCTTCCAATTAGCTGAGCCCCCGGAGGTCATTCTGTACCAGATGCAGAAGGCAGAAATGAAGCAGCAGCTGCTATGGTTTTTACATTCAGAAGGTGGTACAGCTGCAGCCACACCTGCTGCCACGTGCCCACAACTGGCAGATAAGTGACATTGCCAATGAGCGGCCCGCCAGTGCTCTCCTTCCAGTCCTTCTGGCTTCTGCCTGTGCTCTGGATCCAAACTCAGACCCATATCTTTACATTTCGTGAAAATGGCCCAGGTCTTTGAACCAAAATCAGCATTAGTTGTCTACTGCTGAGAAACAAATTGTTCCAAAATGAAATGCTAAAGATTACCAATAAGTACTTAGGATCTCGTGCAGTTTCTTTGGGTCAGAAATTCAGGAGTAGCCTGGCTGTGTGGTTTGGGCTCTAAGGTCACTCACAAAGTCACTGTCCCAATCAATGTTGGGTCAGGGCTGCAATCTTCTGAGATCCTGAAGGGGGAAGAGCCCCATGTCCAAGATGGCTCACTCACATATCCAGCAAGCTGGTGCTGGTTGTGGACCAGAGGCCTCAGTTCCTCTCCATGTGGGCCTCTGCCACCTACCCAAGCTGTGTAAGTGTCCCTGAAGCATGGTAGCCAGCCCTTCCCAGTGATCCAAGATGGAACAAGGTGGAAGCCAACCATTCTTTTATGACATAGCTTTGGAAGTCATTCTCTGCCATTTCCACAATATCCTATTTGTGGAAAACTATCCTAATTGGTTATGGAAGTCAGTCCCATTTGGTATGAAAGCAGATACACAAGGACACAAATCCCAGGATGTGAGAATCGTTGGAGGCCATCTGAGAGGTTAGTCACCGCCTGCCAGCCTGACCTCCCTCAGCAGCTGTCACCTCTACTCATGCCGGCTGGTTAGCTGGAACGTAGAAAAGCTTATCCCTGGGATGCCTAGCCTGTCAATCAACATCACTCCTCTCCAATGCTGTCCTCTCCATGCTGCTATGCATTTTTTTTCTACCAGCTTCTACTGCAGACATTACCTCTAGTCATTTTTGCTGTGCTCTAGGGAACATCTATTCAAGTGTAAATAAACTTCTCCCATAGCCTGGATTAATAAACTTCTCCCACTCCCAAGGAAATGGCCTTATCTGAAACTCTCCCAAGCAGAAGTAAATCATTCTTCCACATTCCGAATACTTCCTCAGTTTCATCCATTGCCCTTCATACTCCACTCGAACCAAATGGTAGCCACACCCTGTAGCTTGTCACCTTGAAAGGCCTCCCCTCTGAAATCTTAAATAAACATGCCAAATTCTGAACCTAACCTCTTCAGCTGCTAAGTACTCTTTGCTTTATTCCTGTGGCTTGCTCTTTGAATTTGGAAGCTGTCTAGTTCATTCTCTGATTATAACCTGTCTCCTTCTTACCTCCTTCCCCAGTACAACTTAAGCCTCAAGATGTATTACTTCATCCAATCTAACCGACATCCTCAATACTTTTGACTCCTTAGAGTTCCAATGCATCTATCCTACAAAAGGTCAGTTTTAGAGAAACTCATCCAGAACTTCTAATCCCCAACAAGCTAGAGAAACAAGGATCAGATTTATCTCCTGACCAACTAAGAAACTGGGGGAGAACATATTTTTAAAAATCCCCCCCCCTTTTTTTTAAATAAATCACAAGTGTTGGAAGAGGAGCAGAGGTAGAGGGAGAGAGAAAGAGCAAATCTTCAGCAGGCTGCACACTTGGCGCAGAGCCTGACACAGGGCTCAATCTCACAACCCTGAGATCATGACCTGAGCTGAAATCAAGAGTCAGATGCTTAACCATCTGAGCCACCCAGGTGCCACTAAAAAAATGTTTTTCAAAATATCAAGAAGTACAAATTAAGTGGACTTCAGAACTGTGACAGTTCATAGCCTGGAGATATTTTCCAGACAAGGTGTGCAGGACATGGGAGGCCAGGTGTAGCCCAGTAGTTTCCCTTTGAAACAAGAGT
This sequence comes from Mustela nivalis, assembly GCF_964662115.1. NCBI lineage: Eukaryota > Metazoa > Chordata > Mammalia > Carnivora > Mustelidae > Mustela > Mustela nivalis. Next base: position 35,551 of record NW_028134083.1, on the reverse strand, counting down.
TCTCTTATTTGAGCTGAGAGTTCCAAAAAATGACTAGTTTCAGGGCAGAGCAGCAGAGATGAGAGAGCTATATAAAGAAAGAGTTCTGAACATCTGCAGCATTCCCCCATCAAGTCTTCCATTAAGTACTGACCCATATAAACAATTAAGAAAATTATCTGAGGCCAAAGAAAGAACCACCCAAAAACATTAGAGGGAACAACAGAGTTCACACAGAGCCTGATTAGCTTCTGTTCCCACTGGATAGAGAATCCAGAAAGACTTTGGCTCAATGAATGGAGCAAAATCATCTCTAGACTAAACAAAGCTGTAGTCCAGCCTAGCAAAGCGATAACTGAAAGGATCAAACTGTCCAAGTAACTTAACTGCATTGGAGAACCAAGCTCAAGAACATTTATTAGAATACAAAAATATCCATCATCTGAGTAAGTAGAATTAACAGTGTCTGGCAAACAATCCAAATTACCAGGAACACAAAGAATCAGGAAAATATGACGTATTAAAAAGAAGAAAAGTAAAGAAATCAGTCAAACTGACCCAAAAATAACATGGATGGTAGAATCAGTAGACTAGTACATTAAAGCAATTATTTTGTAACATTATTTCAGGTTATCAAGAAAGTAGAGAAAAGACTTAACATATCTAAGCAAAAACACGAAAGATGTAAGAATGACACAAACAACTTCAAGAGATGAAAACTACAAAGCCTGAGATAAAAATATATTAGTGGGATTAATAACAGATTATAAAGTATAAGAAGAAGTTAGTGAACTTGAAGATACTGACAGAAACCATCAAAAAAAAAAAAAAATACAGAGAGAAAAGATTGAGCTTCCCTAGAGTGGGAGAAAGGGGGATAGAAAAAATATTTGAAGAACTAGGGCCAAAATTTTCAAAACCTGATGGAAATTATAAATGCACAGATCCAAGAATCTCAATAAACCTCAAGCACCAGAAACATAAAGAAAACTACACCAACATACATCATAATCCAATTGCTAAAAACCAATGACAAAGAGAAAATCTGAAAATCAGCCAGAGAAAAAATACATTGCATACAGAGAAGGCACAAATTTCAGAAGACTTCTTCTTGGACACAACAAAAGCCAGGAAATAGTAAAGCAACCATTTAAAGTACTGAATGGATTAAAAACTGTCAACCTAGAATTCTATACCCAGTAAGACTATTTACCAAAACAAAGGTAAAATAAAGACTTTTTTTGACCTATGAAAACTAAAAACATCAGGAGACTCATGAATACAAGAAATGAATCAAAGATCTCAGGTGAAAATTTGCATCTATGCAAAGAAATAAAGAACGCTGGAAAGAGTAACAAATGGCTAAATGCCAAAGGCCTTTTTTGTTCTTATTTAAATACCTTAAAGGAAATCAACAATTTAAATTTTTTATTATTAAAAATAATTAAAACTGTAAGATGTGGTTTATAACACATGGTAGAGAAAGAAGCTATGACAACAATTGCATAAAGGCAGAGGGGAGAAATGGAGGTATATTCCTAAAGATAAACAGTGATAAGGAAGTTAAAGATGCTATAGAAAAGATACTATATTGGAAGGGGAGGTGAACCATGAGAGACTATGGACTCTGAAAAACAATCTGAGGGTTTTGAAGGGGTGGGGGGTGGGAGGTTGGGGTACTAGGTGGTGGGTATTATAAAGGGCACGAATTGCATGGAGCACTGGGTGTGGTGAAAAATAATGAATACTGTTATGCTGAAAATAAAAAATAAATTTAAAAAAAAAAAAAAAAAAAAAAAAAAAAGAAAAGATACTATAAGCCCTGAAGCAACACTAACATCAAGCAACAAGAGTTATGGCCACTAAACCAACGAAGGAGATAAAAACTGAATCATAAAAAAAGACTCAATTAATCCGAAAGAAAGCAGAATAAGAAAAAAAAAATAGAACAAAGAACAGATGGGACAAATAGAAAACAAAGAGCAAGATGGTAGATTTAAACTAGAATATATCAATAATCCCATTAAAATGTAAATGGGCTACATGCCCCAATTAAAAATCAAAGATTGTCACAGATTGGATAAGAAAGCAAGACCCAACTATATGCTGCCTACAAGAAACCCACTTTGAACATAAACAAATAAAGAAACCTATCCATCTGCTTTCTGTAATACACCCAAGCTCCTAAAGCCTATAAGAAGAAAATCACACCAATGGGAGTATTATTGATGCTGTAAATTCTTGGGATCTGTCTTTTCCTTCTGAGTCTCCACGGCAAATAGTTCAAGACTTTCTGCACTCAGGGGGCAACAATGGCTCTAGAACCTAATTCAAAGGAAAAATAAATGGTCCACGCTCACAGCTATACATGTATTAATCTCCATGTCCACTCTCACTTCCTTTTTACCAAACTCAAGAGAAAGAATCCTTCAAGAGACAGGTTCTGAAGGCAGGAGCCACGGCTGTTGCCTGGGGCTCAGGACTGTATGAGGGATGGGCGGCTGGGTTTCCTTCCTCTCTGTTCCAGGAGCTGCTGCTCACGGCCTCCCTGTCTGACAGACACCATGCTCCCCTGGGTGCTTGATCAGGAAATGTGAGCGTGTCAGACTACCTCCTAAGTATCTCTCCAATCCATCCTCTTCCCCACCCCCACCCAAACCAATACAACACTCTCCCAAGCACCACTCGTCTGCCCTCCGCAGTGGCCTGCAAACTCCTCTCTCATGTTTGATCACCGCCCTCCCAAACCACTCTCCAGGCTTCATCTGGAAGATCTTCTAGAAAGCCAGAGTGATCTCTTCATACCTCCTAGGTCTGCTTAACTCTTCCTTGCCCACCCACCGCATTGTATTCAAGGCAAAGCCCTGGCTCTTCAATCTGCCTCATGGGACCTGGCCACCTGGTCCCCCACAGCCTCTCTGTTCCCCTGGGCCACCATCCTCTTTCACATCCCCCCACATTTCACATCACATGCACTGTTCCCAAAGCCTCGAAAGCCACTCGACCCTGTGACTCCTCTCCTGGGCCCGCCCTTCAGCTTCAGCTTTAAGGGTTCCTCCCTTCTTGGAGGAGGATGACTCAGGCTACGAGCTCAGGAGATGCAAGAAGCTTCACCCTATTTTTCAAATCAACTTATATGTGACTCCAGCCCCCATCATGCCAGACTAGAAGGAAATTAGATCTCAATCTTTCTTGAGGCTTTTATGCTACTCACTCCCCAATATTTTGCAAAATCCCCAGTGTTATGTAGTTGGGAGCCCCCCCACTCCATCCCCGCAAAGCACTCATGATAGCCAGGAAGACCCCATCCAACCCATGTGATCATCAGGCCATGTCAACCTGTCTGAACCAGGGCTGGGCAGCCAGGCATCAAGGGTCCCATCTCTGAGAGCATCACACAGCCAGCCCTCTCTGGGGTCTTGCCACTGCCTTGGGTTTCAAGAATCCACAGCTCCCTCTCTCCACCCCGTCCTGAGACATCCTTTCCTTCAGTGTCGGTTCTCCCAGTCTCTCTGCACCATGCCCCTACCTCACTCCCAGGACACCCTAACCACTGCTTCAGTGGGAGGGTCTCACAGACAACTTCTACTCTTCTCCAACCCACAGCAGATCTCCCATGGCCAGGAGTGGAGCACCTCAGTCCCCACCTTCATGAGGAAAGGGAAGTGAGAACTATAGTTCTCACTATATAACTCTACAACTATACAACTATAGAACTAAGTGAGAAGGGAACCCCAACCTAAACCTTGGTGAAAGGTTTTACAAAAAGGTATCCTGCTTCATTGCAGAAAGCCTTCCCTAGCCCTGTAGACTAGATTCTCCATCTCTGAGGACCTTACCTTCTCCTTCATAACCTCTGTGCACCCTTTCTCCCCATTTGATGCCTGTGTCACCCTCCACCACTTAATGTCTGGTGTCCTGTCACCAGACAGGAGCTCCAGGGGCAGAGAGCCTGACACAGGGCCACCACATCGTGTTGATTGAGACTGGCAGAATCAGCAAAGAAGCAAGATCTGTCCTTTGGATTGCACAGACAAGTCCTGCACACTTGGAGATGCTGCCCTGGGTCTTGACCAACTCTGAAACATCAAACCCCCCCACCCCAAAATATTTGCTCTTACTTGAGAAACTGCTAGAACGTCCCGCTCAGGGGCACTACAAGGAAAAGAACTGGTATTGATCTTGGTCCTGACAGAAGGGGGAGAAAAGAAAGCAGAAAGAAGTGTGCGTGTTCTGAAGGAATAGAAGTTAAAACGCAGGCAATTAGCAGACAATGTGTCGTTTTCACGCAGCTTCTCTTCCAGCTAATGGCATTTAAATGACGGTGGTGATTCAGCACGTCTCAGCCCCGCATGACGTGCTCTGCCAGGAAATCTGAAGCACGAGGGGACATCTGCACAGGCTGTTGTGTTCCTCGTTTCGAACAACAGCCCTAGCTTTGTCCCCCGCTCTTGTGCTGAGAGGGAGCTGAGGCGGTTTTGCAAATCCGTCCACAGATCCTCTGAGAGCCTCCCCACAACAGGCGGTGCCTGTTTTTTCAGTGTGTGTGATTTCCTAGATTAGGTCTTAAAAGGCACAGTCGGGGTCCTCACCCCCTCATGGACCACCCTTCTGGAGCGGGTGGGCAGCCAGATGGCCCCAGGAAAGGCCCCCAACCAACAGCCAGTGAGGAACTGAGTCCTCAGTCAACAATCTCTAGACTCAGTGGGAAGAGGATTTTTCAGCCCCAGGTAGGCCTCAAATGACGGCACCCCCACCTACACCTCAGGAGAGACACTGTGGAAACACCCACCCAAGCTGCCCCCGGATTCCTGGCCCTTGGAGACTGTTTAAGATAACAAACATTTGTTCTTTTTAGCTTGGGCTTTGAAGGATAATTCAGTATCTCTGCCTCGGGTTCCAATTCCAGTACCTAATAGGAGTTTCCAGAAAGAAGTGTGTCTAGTCTAAAAATGTAAAGGTGTAGGTCAATGCTCTTTATTATCCTTAGGTTCTAGAACCTTCTACCTGGGCATTATATTCCAAAGTATAGCACACAGACCACAGATGGTTCATGAGATGACTGTAGCTGGTGCAAAGATGAACATTTATTTTTATAACATTTCTGAATTTATTATACTATGTATTAAAAAATACTCGTTTTCCATTTCCAGTGCTGATGGATTTCTTAGTGTCTAAGGGGCATTTGTGCATGGAGAGGAATTTTCACTACTAATTGAAACTCAGGCGATGTCCCAGCTATTAATCCTAGGAATTTATTAGACAATTAGCATTCTTTTAGATATTAAACAACCAACATTGCCCTAAATATTTATGATTACTTACCACTAATAAATAAAAAAATTGTAAGTTTAGCAAAGTAAATGTTCCCGATCAATAAAAAACCTAGATTACAAACCTAACCCGCCACTTTTAGACATTTAATTAAAATCTTGCAACTAACATATTAATTCCCTTCAGTATTCTGAGACTCTTTAAATGCAAAATGGTCACCCCAGAAATGCAAAACTACAAAACAGATTAATGCCCTTACACCAGAAGAGGTTCCAATGATACACGTGCTTTACATTGTTCTAGGATTTCAATAGCTCTGTCAGCCCCATAAACTGATCTTTTACATCTTTCTAGGATTCTAGAAATTTACCAGACTCCAGAGTAAGAAATATTACTTCGATGCTACTGGGAGATGGCACGTGTTCTATCATGGGACACCTCACTTCCAGTCTTCCTTAACAATGTTGACTCTGAGACCCGAAGTCTTTTCAGTAATGAACTGGTCTCTCGGTTTTGTATGTGACATCTACTTAAGGTCCAATAATTAAGATTTGTTGGTCTGGTCTATCTCCATAATTAGAAGCTCAGGGACATATGTCTTATTAACATCTCATTATAATTAGTGGCATTTTCCAGAGTTTGGTTGAAAAAATAAGGGGAGTAAGTCAGGGGCTTGCTTTTTCTTCTTTTGCTTTTTTCTTCTCTTGCTTTTTTCTTCTTTTAAGGGCATTTGTCTAATGTGTTATCTGGGAACCCAGATGGATATTCTTTAGCTGATTACGTGTGGGATCACAAATGCTGGCCCATGGTTGCTTCGCTTTCCATTTGCTCTTGTTCATGACACAGTTCCTTTGTACACTGGGATTATTTTAGCTAACTAAAATAGAAGTTTCAAGTCACTCGTTATTGGTTACTCTGTTATCTCAGCTAGCTTTGGATACCGAGTCTTTTTGTTGGCTATTGAGTTGGACCACTTTCCATTATTCAAATAACAACGCTGGGGTCTTTTCCATTAAACCCGCCCTTTCTTGAAATAACTCCATTTTTTTACCTTATATTACCTATCCTGATGTTTTTGTTTTTGTTTTTTAAAGATTTCAGTTATTTATTTGACAGACAGAGATCACAAGCAAGCAGAGACGCAGGCAGAGAGAGAGAGGGAGAAGCAGGCTCCCTGCTGAGCAGAGAGCCCGATGTAGGGCTCGATCCCAGGACCCTGGGATCACAACCGGAGCCAAAGGGAGAGGCTTAACCCATTAAGCCACCTAGGCACCCCAATCCTGAAGTTTTTTATTGTTGCTCCAATAACTCAACCCTTAATTTAGTCTTTTTCTTTTAATTAGACAAGTGTTAGAAACCAAAATCTGGGCCCCATGAGTGTGTATGAGTTGCCCCTATTGGAATAAATGCTATTTCCTATTGATGTTGTTGGAACACTTTTTTCCCAAAATAACTGTCAATGACATTTCTTTGAAGTCCATGTGTTCACAGTGATGTTCCACATTTAGTGCTTTGTCATATTATCTGATCTGTCTAATAACATGATTCTGTCAATCACCAAGACTATGTCTCCAGGATGGATGTACTACAAGGTTCTACAGCTTCCTTTTAAAATCTGTTTAACATTAAAAAGTGAGGCAACTAAAAAAAATACATTATAAATAACATCACTGGGACGTGACATAGACCCTGAGTGTGAATAGAGAATGAGAGGACCTCTGAGCTTGCCCACTGGTCTGTCCCCATGGGAGCCCAGCCCCTCCCCCACCCCAGCCCCAGCACAGTGGATTAGATTCCTGCTCCTGCCTCAGAGTAGCACTACAGACTGGGCGACTTCAAACAACAGAAATGTCTTGTCTTAGTTCTGGAAGCTAGAAGTATGAAATCAGGGTGTTGGCAGGACAATGTTCCCTCTGAAACCTGTAAGGAAGGATTCCTCCTCGCCTCCCTGGCTTGTAATTATAACAGTCTAATCTCTCTCTCTGTCACCACCTTGCCATCTTCTCCAGAGTGTTTGTGTCTCTCTCTTCTTATAAGGACACGGCTCAGATTAAGGGTTACCTTGCTCCAATAGGACTTCATCCTAACTAAGTACATCTAAAAGGGCCTGTTTCCAAATAAGGTCACATTCACAGGTCCTAAGGGTTTTGACTTCATCGTATCTTTTGGGGTGAACAAAGGTCAACCCATAACAACAGGTGTAGCAGGAAGCAGAGCCCAGCTGTGGCCTGAGGAACATTCTAGCCTGGTCTTTCACTCCAGGTGATCAAGAGCAGGGGCTTCGAGTCAGAAGTTGGAGGCAGTGAGGTCCCAAAGGCAGAAGGCAGATGGACCCATGGGGGCCTGGGGCTCACAGAACAGACCTCAAACTCCCTCCTTCTGGTCAAGAGTGTAGACCCTCAGCCAGAAGGGTTGGTCAGAATTACAGATGGTAAGGGAGAGGCAGTGCGGAAGAAGGGAGAATGATCTTACCGATAAAGTTTCTTAAGCTAAAAATGGAAGAGACTGGGCTGATTCGAGGGTTTTCCAGTTTCGTTCCGGGGAGTTGCCTCGGGTCCCATGCAGAAGGGTGAACACCGTGTCCCACAGCAGCTGTGCTCTTGCTCCTTTCACTAGTTCTACAACTAGTGAACTATAGATATTATTTGTCTCTTCTTTTTGCTGATGAAATACATATAACGTAAACTTTCCCATTTTAACCATTAGTAAGTGTACAGGTTAGTGGCGTTCAGGACACTCACACTATTGTGCAACCGTCACTCCCATGGGGGAGGGGGGTTGGGATGCGTGAGGGAGGTCAAAAAGAACAAATTTCCCTGACAAATAAGTCATGGGGATGTACAGTATGGCACGGTGACAATAGTCAACAATACTATATTGTACATTTGAAATTTGCTAGGAGAGTAGACCTTAGAAGTTCTCATAGTAAGAAAAAATTCATAGCTCTTGCGGTGATGGATGTTAACTTATAGTGGTGATCATTTTGCAATATATACAACATCACTATGTTGTACACCTGCAACTAATACAATGTTGTATTTCAACTATATTGCAATAAAAAAAAAAACTTATCTGAATTTACAGAAGTTTCTTAAAAAAACCCAACCAAACAAAAAATGCTTAAAAGGATAAATTTTCTCATGTACAGTTTTACAGAATAATATAAAACAAAACAAAAACTTGTCCTCCTTCCTTTCCAGGTGATGTAAATGCCTCAGGGTAAAGAAGTCTTTCCACCTGTGGAACCTGCTGGGCTCACTTCCTGCCTCTTGTACACCTTGAACCACCCCTGTTGACCTCTCTGTCTGCACTAACCCCAACCCCATCACATTCCCAGTCTTTGCCTCTGCAGGGGCTCTAGGGTTCTGTGGCCTTGAATTTCCTCCCCTAATTTCCTTCCTCCTCCTAAAATCCCATAGATTTTAGGTTTGCCTTTGTAGGATTTCAAATGGGAATCAGAGTGTTTATTTTTTTTCTTAGCTGCATGAAGCAACAAATACAAGTGACTGGTAGGAACAAGGATGGGACATTTGTTTGTGGAAACCTCTAGACCGTTGTGTGACCAGTTCTGGATCGTGCCAGCTCACCCCAACCCACAGAATCCCTGGGGCCCCCTCACGTTGTCTCTCAGTAGGAACTCATCCTTCAGGAAACATCCATCAGCCTATGTGAATGTCAGCCCCAAGCAGACTGGATAGGAGCTCTTAGGACAGATCCTCCCCATCTGCGGGGACGTCTCTTCCTGGGATGGCTGTCTCTGACCGTGCCTTGAACCTCCAGCTCTTGCCACTGGGCTAGTGCTGAGCCCAAATCCGCTAACATAAGACACAGCCTAACAGAGCCATTTCAATATGATTGGATAATCATGTGCTAGTGGGTTGGGGGGCACTTAACCTTTTGACTCCTTTACCTTTTCCTATAAGAGAAACCAGACAGCTGCCTCAATCCTTTTTTTTAAAGATTTTATTTATATATTTGAGAGAGACAGAATGCACATAGCACGTGCACAAGAGCAGAGGGAGAGGGAGAGGGAGAAGCAGACTCCCCACTGAGCAGGGAGCCCAATACAGAGCTCGATCCCAAGAGCCTGGGATCGTGACCTGAGCTAAAGGCAGAGGCTTAACTGACGGAGCCACCCACCTCCATCCTATTGAGTTAAAAGAATCTGATGCACCATGTAGGTCATGAGTCATCCTAGAAACCCATTGTCATTAGATGTTTGTTGAGTGAACAAGATAGCATTTCACTCTACTTTCTCTTCTCCTAAGAGAGCAGAGACTCTTCCAGAACGCCCGTGCCCCGTGTCAGGTGAAAAAGAAACTAAACTTGCCACGCCCCCCCCAGGGGGCAGCCTGGCCGACCACTTGCTGGCCACCATCCCCTCTTCTGTGTGAAGGCAGGGTCTTCCCTCTTCTTCCTGCAAGGACATGGCACAAAACAAAATGAAATAGGAAGACGTGGTCAACATTAAAAGAGCCCCATGAATGAAAGGCACAGCTGATATGGCTATAGGCATAAGCCTCCATCCAAAGATTTTCACCCAGAGAAAGGGAAAGTCGCGGTACATAAAATGGTCATTAATGGAACTAACGATGATGGGCAGGCCTGGGAAGAGATGGCTCTTCACCACGGCATCTGGACAGCAATGCCGGCATGGACTCTGGGCTCTTCCAACTGTTTCCATGAGCGAGATGGGCCTCGCAGGCCTGGAGCTCGGCGAGCAGCCGGCTGCCCGTAAACAGAGATAACACCACAACCAGGCCTCAGATGCACTGCCTGGCATCGGCAGACGCTTTCTCTTGGTTCATTAAAGCAACATTAAGATGCCCCTTTATCCCTCTATATTCATATAAATAATAGGATGAAAATGTAATTACCATAGCAACTTAATTAAGAACAGCTATGGAAGTTGCCCCTTGCTCCTGGTGTACGAAAAACTGGATCTGGAGCCCTTGGTCTGCACCAGCTCTGTGGGCAGACAGCACCTTCATTCCGCGAAAGTGGCCCCAGGAAGCTGGTTTTATCAGCTGCATTTTGCAGGCACAGAAACTGACCCTGTGGCTTCCCTGAGGTTGCACCAGCACCAAAAGGCATTGGCAAGACTAGAACTCAGGCCAGCTGCACCCACGTGTCCCCTGGGCCCTCCCTGGCAGGCCTGGGCTCTCAAGCCTGCTTCCTGGGTTCAAGTCATGGCCACTTGTCTCTCTGGCTGTTGGATCTTGGGCAGTTAAATCTCTCTGTCTTAATTTCCACATCCGGACAACTCAATCAGGCGCTTCTTGGCAACAGGCACAGTTTGCAAAGATCCGTGGGTTCTTTGCTTCCTTTCCTTTCCCCCTTTATTGAAAATGAACCGCTGTCTTGCCACCAGTCTGGCCTTGGCAGTCTTACCCCAGAGCATTTCCACAGAGGCGTCTCTTTTCACTTGCTCCCACGGGGGACACAGTGGATTTGCAGCTAATTCACAGGATGAAGAAAAAGGCAGCCCAGATCAGGGATCCCGTGAGCACATGACGAATACCAGGGAAAGAGAGCTTTCCCCATAGCCTCAGTCAAACAGTGACCTTGGAAAGCGGACCAGGTTGCAAAAGCTGCCTGGGAGCCCTGGAACTCGGGGCCTGGAGGACCCATGCCCAGTAATGCTGTCACCGAAGCGCCCCGAGCCAAAGTCAGGTCAGAGACTGCTCTGGGCTTCTTCTGGCCAGCTCAGACCATGGTGTGCCTGCTAGGCAGACGGGTGCCCACATGCTCCTGAGTCTGACTTTTCCGGAGTCCCCTGGCCACCTGGAAGGAGCAGAGAAACCGGCAGATGCTGCCCCTGACACTCAGCTTTGCCATCTTAGATGAAAGCGCAGCAGCAAGAGAGGCCCGCCTTGGACTTGAAAGGCTGAATTGGCAGCTGCACCGCCTGCCCCTGTCAGGCCCGGGTTTCCTGCTGCACCCACCTTGCCCAACACTCACTCCTCGTTCCTCCCTGACCTTGGTCCTGCCAGGAATGCTGGGACGGAAGCCTCCTCCAGTGGGGAGGCGGAGGGTGACACCTCCCCTTACTGGTCCCTCCAGGCTGAGCCAATGCACCAGAAGGCGCTCCTGCTCCCTAGGAGGAAGCCCAGGGATGCCAGGTTGGGACCACTACCCGTCAGGGACAGCTGGGCTTCCCTGGGGGTCTGCTGCAGCCTGGAAAGAAGGTATGACTCAGGGGCTGTGTGACGGCTTCTGCATCCTTCCAGGGCCGTCAGATTCTAGAGAAGACTTAACAGCTCCTCACGGGTTAGCACCGCGGAGAAGCTAGTGCTGCCTTCCCCCCGCTGAAAAGAGGGTTTCCTGGAGCTGGAAACCTATTGAATCTGGGTTTTTGCACCCCATGCACTGGCTGTCCCTCCCCGACCAGAGACATAACGCTGGGGTCCGGCTCACCCGCTGCTTTAATGAGGGTAGGCAGGATGGGCATCTGCCCACCCAAGTCTCCCTGTCTTCCTGGCGCTATCTCAGCATCTCTATCTATTTGATAAAATACCAATTTATTGGCTATTACCCTCATTTTAAATTATATATATCCATTTAAACATAACTCACCTTCTCTTTCCAATCCCATTAGCTTATAAAAGCATTAGCAAATTGTCACACATTTAAATGACCGTGTAATAGGTATTGGTTTTAATTGTCAGTACTTAAGTGGCCATTATAACAAAGTGTTGTGCTTCATAAGTCAGGTAAACCCCTCACTCTCCAAGGAAAAATGCTTAATACGTGGCTGCTGAAAACCTTAGTACCCAATTTGTAACCTACTGGTAACCCATACATAGGGTGATGGCATTTTGACATTGACTGCAGGAGTTTTTTTAATTCTTTTTATTTATTTTTTATTGTGGTAGAATATACAGAATGTAAAATGTATCATTTTAAGCATTTTAAGTTCATTTCAGTGATACTAAGTCCATTCATATTACATGCAACCATCACCATTATCCACATTTGGAATTTTCTCATCTCAAATCGAAACTCTGCACCCATTAAACGGTGACTCCCCTGTCTCCCCCCGACTCAGCCCCTGGAAGCCACCACTCTACTTCCCAACTCTGTGGATATGAGTTACTCTAGGTAACTCATATAAGTGGGGTCATACAGAATTTGTCCTTTGCGAGTGGCTTACTCCACTTAGCAAATGTCTCCAAGGTTCAGCTATGTTGTAGCCTGTCACAGTCTCCTTTTGAAGGCTGAATGCCATCCTCTTGTATGTACAGACCTATGTTTTTTGTTTATCCATTCATCTGTTGATGGACATTGGTTGTTTCCACCTTTTAGCCATTGTAAATAATGCTGGTATTGGCCTCAGGGGTCTTAGTTTTATGCTCTAGTCCTGTGTTTTCCTTTTCCCTCCCATGTATGGTTTATACCCCCTGAGACTGAACACTGGACTCTGTCATGGCCCCTCAGTAAACTGTGTTAAACTGCCGAAGCAACATGATTTCTAACACCAGTGTCAGAGATAAGATACCAAAGGTAAATGAGCCTTCCTCTCTACAAAATTGTTCTTCACTGTTGGGGGCGGGGGGGTGGGTAGTAGTCACCAACCCATTTGAAAATCTTAAAAAAAATTTTTTTTAAGATTTTATTTATTTATTTGACAGAGAGAGAAAAAGAGCAGGAGAGGGAGAAGCAGACTCCCGGCAGAGGAGGGAGCCTGATGCAGGGCTCCATCCCAGGACCCTGAGACCATGACCTGAGCCAAAGGCAGATGCTTAACCAACTGAACCACCCAGGCACCCAGAAAATCTAAAAAGTTTTGAACTCTCTCCCATTCAGAAAATAACACACACACTCCCACAAACATTACATTTTTCATGTCTATGGACACCCGGAAGCTCCACCTTAGACTATAAGTTTATTTCTGCTATAATTAATTTCTTCCCCCAAAAGTTATAAATCAAAGACGTATATGGTTGAAATGCTGATTAAAGCAAATAATCGCTTCTGGCTTGACAATTCCAGAAAGCTGAATGTCTGTATTTGGAACTTCTGTAACACAGAATACCGCAGCAGAAAGATGACCTTGGGGATTTACAAAGTGTCTCCAAAGGGCCTGGGAGGTGAGAAGCAGAGCACGTGGCTCCCACCCCAGACACAGAGATCCGTGACGGCAGGTACGGAGAAGGGAACACGTGTGTGAGAGGCAAGCTTGCCCCTCACACATTCCAACTGGAGTCTTCCCCCATGCCTGCCTCTCCCCCTTCTGATCATTGGCAGCTTTGGCCACAGGGCCCCATGTTGGCCCCTCGCTTAAGCACAAGCATTTTCCCACTTTCCCAGGGATTTAGTCAAGCAGTCAGAGACCCTAGTTTCCAATATAACTGCCCCCCGACGTTCCATGCCCCAGAAGGGGCTGCAGCAGGCATGAAACACAGCTCTACCTGAGAGCAGAGCCAGTTGACGAAATAAGTCAGTCGGAGAAAGACAACTATCATATGATCTCCCTGATATGAGGAAGTGGAGATGCAACATGGGGGGTTTAGGGGGTAGGAAAAGAATAAATTAAACAAGATGGGATCAGGAGGGAGACAAACCATAAGCGACGCTTAATCTTACAAAACAAACTGAGGGTGGCCAGGAGTAGGGGGTTAAGGAGAAGGTGGTGGGGTTATGGACACTGGGGAGGGTATGTGAGTGCTGTGAAGTGTGTAAAGCTGGCAATTCACAGACCTGTACCCCTGGGACTAATAATACATTATATGTCTATAAAAAAAATCTAAAAATTATTAAAAAAAAAAAAGAGCAGAGCTAGTTGAATGGACCAAGGTTGCAGGAACTGCCTAGCTTGGGCTGCAAGAGTGCTGAGATCAGCCAGTCTCTGATCTGGGGGGATCTGGGGTTCCCTACAAATTTGCCATCTCTGAGCAAGAAATACAAAGTCCTACTGAATTTAACACAGAGCCTATGCCAATGCCAAGGTGTGCTTGGGGATTTGTGCCCTGGTATCCGGGCATCTTCATAGGCAGTGATTTGCATATGAGAAATGGGTCCTCGGAGGTGCACACCTGGGGGCAGAGCCAGGTGTGTGTGTGTGTGTGTGTGTGTGTGTGTGTGTGTGTGTTTGTGTTGGGGGGGGTGAAGTAGAAAGAGGACCACACAGATGTCTTGTGTCTGGTCCCCCACAGAGGGCAGGGCTCCAAAACAAAACTTAAGACCTCTTGTCTTAAAACCTTTGTGGCGCCCTTCCACATGCTCCACAGAGCAAGGGACAGGGACAATCCACCTTTTCCCTTGGCCAGGGAATCTTGGGGGGCCAGGTAATCTTGGGGGGCCACAGGTTTTGTGCTGTGATAGAAAGTGGCCACAGTATTGAGGCAGGGTTGAAGCCAGCTCTTGGAGACCCACACGGGCAGCAGGGACAGCCCTGATATGGAGTCACTCTCTCTCTTTACCAGAAACCTTAGACCCTCATGATCAAATGACATGGGACCCCGATGGTGATTCCACTGTGGAGGCTGGACCCACCAACAGCCCTTCCTCCTCTCGTCCCCACTGAGTGCTCTCCCGCCTTCGGTAATGCCTGCTTACACGACTGTCATACCGAGTCGGTTCTAAGATGCACATTATAGGATTCAGAGAGGGACGTTTCTCACAACACTGTCAGGCGAATGACAGGCATGACAACCTCCATCCTGTGGTCGTCACTTTGAGTAATTGGCGTTATGGGTACTACACCCAGTGAGTTTAATTGCCATTTAAAAGTATTCTCAAAAATATTATACTATGATTCGGCCTTGAAATGTGAAAATACCGTGGATGTGATGAGCACGGGTACAGAGCAGTGGGGTGTGAATTTGATGTTAGCGAAGCAAATATTTCACATTGCAATTTCATGTTTTCTTGCAAGGCAACAGCCAAGTGACTTAACAAAGGAAGGCGCTCTCAGAGGGTGATACGTGAGAAGGAACTGCCTAGCCCCATTAGGAATGCCGCCGAAGGCCAGGAAATCAACAAACCCTGGGAAGATCTTTACAGGAAGTGTTACTCTCTCCTACCGTGATGGCCCAGTCACCATGGGAGACACAGGCCTGTGCCCTGAACCCAAAGTGGATCCCATGTAGTTGGAGGTTGATGCTGAACGGGGAGAAGTTTTAGGAATACCCTAACCGATGTATTTCACTGATCTAATCTTATAGACACACAAGATTAAAGTGCATGTGTATGAAGTCCAAATAAGCTCTTTGAATAAATATAAAGAAAAATTTGCTGTGCTAAAAAGAGTATGTTAAAGGTATTGACAGTTCTTATTATTCAGTGACCCACAAAATTGGTGCATCTTAGAATCAATGGTTTCCACAGTGAGATACCACCTCACACCAGTCAGAATGGCTAAAATAAACGCATCAGGAAACCACAGATGCTGGCGAGGATTCGGAGAAAGCGGAGCCCTCCTACACTGTTGGTGGGAATGCAAGCTGGTGCAGCCACTCTGGAAAACGGGATGGAGGTTCCTGAAAAAGTTGAAAACAGAGCTACCCTACTACCCAGCCATGCACCTAACCATTGCCTCTAACACGAGAGACAATAAGACACGGCGACTGAATGCACAAACTGGGGAGTCACAGACGTGGATTCAATCCAAGCGCTTCCCTGACAAGCCAGTAATCTTGTACATGGTACTTCACTTTGCCTGGCAGCCTACGTGTCTTCGTCTGTAAGAGAAGAAAACCAATGACCACACCATGGTGCTGAGAGGACGGGCACGTCGTAGACCCCTTTTCACCACAGTTGCCTCCTCGCATCTTTTGTGAATGTGGGCGTGACTGACCACGTCAGGACTTTATGCCTTGATCCCAATCATGTGACCTAGGTTGGTCCATTCAGAGTGAAGCTCAGGACTTGGGTGGTTTGGAGAAGAGAAATTTTCTTTTGTCTAGATCGTCTAGATTCTATGAGTTCTGTAATCCCTTGGTTACCAAGGAAGCTGGCCTGAAGAGGGGGCTGACCATGGAAGAGGCATGGGGAAGAGCCCAGCTCACCCACCTCTGACCCTTGCTGAGATGACTTTGGTTGTATGAGGCATAAAGTTCCATTTATTCAAACAAATTCCAAGTGTGTTTTCTGTCATTTTCCACCAAAAACATTCTGGTTCAGTCTGGAAAGCACCTAAAAAGTACGTAATAAATGTTCTTAAATAGAAGTACTTAATACATGGACTCTATGGTTATCAACTGAGAGTTTAAAATAGATTCTGTGAATGGAGTTGAGTCTCCCCCACTGATTCCCTCTCCCTTTTCCTCACTCGTACCTTTTTTGGAGCAACATGGCTGTTCCTCCAAGCAAAGCTTCTGTTCTGTAGCCACAGCTGAGCTTGTGTGCCTGCTCTGGGATTCTACCCCAAATCATGGTGGCGCGGCTCACAGCCTCCGCTCTGCCAACCAGAACACAGGAAGGCAGTGACTCAGGGCATATCTTTTTCTTCTGAGACTAGGGTGAGGAAAGAAAGGCTGCCAGAGGGGTCTAGACCCCATACACCCCCCCCCTCAAGATGCACATATGTTCCTCCTCTTCCAGGAAGCCCTCCAGCCTGCTCTGGCCATCACCTCTGACTCCTCTCAACTCAGAGCCCTTGCCATCCGGCAGGTATTTCCACACCTGCATGTGTGTTGCTGGCACGTCACTCGTGTTGCTGCTCTGGTATCCACAGGTATGTGCTTTGTGGGGACTCCTTAAAGCTGGGGACATACTGACCTCATTTTTAATTTCCTGCAGAGCATATAGGATACTTAGCACATAACCAGCACCCCATGTCTTTTGGATAATTGATTGTGAGCCTCATTAAATGAACCTCTTTCTTACTCTCCACATTGGATATATAGATGTATTAGATAAACAACATCTGTATCTATACATCTATTTATATGACTATATATATTTCCAGGAGTAGTATAAAGCATTGGCTACAAACCTCACCTCTCCCCTAAACTGAGTGCAGGAAATGGAATCTTTCTGTCCTCCACGAAGCCCCCACTGTACCAAGGCTCCCCACACACTCTAAACTGGGCACCTCAAGCCCTCGCTGGGCAATCGGAAGCCTGGGCCTTCATGTTGCAGTACAGGAAGGTGTTAAGTCTTCCTGAGGAAGCATAGCTCCCAGAGCAGCTTCCCAAGCCATCCTCCTCTGGCCTGGGGTCTGCCCCCTTGGAAAGAGAGAAGAGCCCAGAAGCTTCCTCTTTCACACTCCACTGGGCCCTCACACTCCCTGCGAGGAGGCTGAGCCAAGCTCTAGAGGCCAAGGGCTCTGTACCCCTCACCAGACCAGGTCTTCAGAGCTCTACTACATTCTCACAGTGGCAGTGCATGCTTTCTGGCCCAGCCTACCGTCCTGGGAGTGACATACGGGTGGCTCCGTCCTCCGTCATAAAATTGCCTGCCTCAATAGGCTAATGACAGCAGCACACTCCATGTCACCCAGCTGTCACCACACCCCCGATGTGATTTGCAATAATGCAGTTTCTCGAGCTGGGGCAGGAGCTCTGGTTGGCGTGGGCAGGAGCCCAGCTCACTTAGCAACCGTGAAGGACAGGTTGCCAGGATCAACTCCTCCATCCACAGGCACGGAACACGCTCATAGCATCATCATTGTACCTGGGGCTCTGCTACAATCCCTTCTTTACTGGTGGTCATGGCATTTAAACCTACTGATACCACATAGCATACTTCATCCACCCAGAGGAAGACTCCTCCTGCCCAGAAATCGAAAGCCAATTTGCAAATACAGAGTGATGGATTTTGTCAGTAAATTTACATCAGAACGAGGCAATCACTTTCCTGCACAAATTAATGCTTCTTAGCAGATGTTTAATTTTTGAATGTCCTGTTTTGAATATATATTACCTGATAATGTATATACACGGCAAGTATTTTTTTATTTCTACTCATTAAATCTCAATCAAACCAGTAAACGTCCCAAACTCCAGAGGCACAGAAATTCTGCTTCCCTTCTCATCAAGTAGCAGCAGTTTATGGGGGTGTGGAACAAATGAACTGCTAATACAATTTAAGAATCACAGCCATCACAAACCCGAAGCGGCCACGTCCCGAAGCATGGAGCACCATGGTAGCTGGGGGCACGGGGACAGCGCTGGGTGTGAATTCTAGCCTTGCCACTTCCTGAGTGACCAGAAATGGTGACATCCTCTCCGGGCCTCCATTTCTCCCTCTGCAGAATGGGGATAATCCTCACGCAGCGTATAGGGTCAAGGAACGAATACGAGTATTTAGAACTCTGCCTGGCATCACGTATTTGCCCTTAGTATTATATTTTAAATGACACCAAAGGAAGGAGGAAGCAAGGAAAATACTTCTGCAGGTACAGGCCTGGGTGGCGGGAACGCCAGCACCTGTTTCCAGCCTTCTGCTCCCTTAGTGTGACCCCCTGGGAAAGCAGAGCCTCAGTTTCCCCATGTGCAGGTTTGGACACACGTCCTCACGTGGCTCTCCCGGGCGCGGAGCCCACAAGCAGCTACGAGGGCTCTCTGGAATGCCTACTGCGGCCTGGGAGTGAGAAGTCCCCTCAGCCTTGGGGGGCCTGATGGCGTGGGTCCCCAGGGCGTCTGTCAGCAGGCAGCATGTGAGCGCTGTTCTCAATCCTCCTTCCCCGGGACCCCTTCCCATCTCTCGGTTCTGTATCTCCTCTCCTGTCCTCTCATTCCATTAGTGCTGCACGTGCATTTCTATTTCTTTCTTCTTCTTCTTTTTTTAATCATGCTTTTCGTTTCTTGTTGCTGTTTCTGACATACACGTGTAGTGCTGCTGTTCTTCGCTAACTTTTCTCTTGCTTTTCTGATGACCTTCCCGGGACAGCTCCCTCCCAGTTCTCTACAGTCTGGCTTTGGCGCTCAGGGGGGCGGCTGGGGTAGCAGGAAAGTGCAGACTGTTGGGCTAGGAAGACCTCAGAGCCCCTGCTGGGCCACGAGACAGTTCAGACACCATGTGGTCCACCCCCTCTCCCTGCTCCACTCCAGCCCCGGGATCCCTCCACCCAGCATGGAGATGGACTGGGCCAAACTGGGGGATGGGCTGAGAGGCCCTTTCAAGCAGACCTTTGAGTCTCTACCGTATGCCAGGCATGGTGTAAGCTTCCCAGATCCAAAATGGCCTGGAGTGCTAGGATCTCACCCAGGTAGCAGGGACAATGGCTAATACCCAGAGGGGGGCCTGCTGTGTGCTGTGTGTCTGAGTTCTTTATTGTACTAACTATGGACTCCTCACAAACTATATTACATGGGTCCTGTTAATATCTTCACTTTATACGGAAATGGAGGAAATGGAGCCTAGAAAGGCTAAGTGATGTGCAAGGAGCCTAACACGGAACCCGATCCCAGGACCCTGGGATCATGACCTGAGCCAAAGGCAGATGCTCAACCGACTGAGCCACCTAGGCAGCCCCTGAATTTTTAATATATTTTAAAGATAAGTATTTATGTGGACAGAGAACCCATTTAAAAAATATCTCTTCCCAGGACCCTCCCACCCAAGGGGTGGTATTCCTGGGACCTGCTCTGTGCCGGGGAAAGACTGCTGCTGGCCTGACCTCTGTTCTTGCCTCTGGTGGCCACTACCCCGTGTCCCCTCCCCTGACATGCATGTGATTCTCATTCACTGTCAGTGAGAGCGACTGCAGGGTTACTGTCCACCTTAGGAGGGTGTCGAGGTCTCCCCCACGGTTCCCTCCACGCTTTCTCAGGATTGGAACTTAGCTTGTGTATAATCAGGGTGCCCACCACCATAGGGGCTGCCAGTTCCCCATTTGCACCCACCCTTGTTCTCTAAGGCAAGGGTCTTTTGACCTGTTACCCGAAAGCTGATTCTGCATCTTGTGCCTCAAGAGTTCCCCTGCAGCCCTGTGCACTAGGGCATACATCTCGTCTCTGAGCCTCCTGACCAAACTTCTCAGAGAGTCCCTTTCCTCCCAAGGGTGGGGCAAACTGCTTTTGGGGCAAGACCTGGTCGATGCCCAGTGCCTTTGCACGTGCTCCTTCATGTGGTCCCCCCCAGAACCTGGGCTTTGACCATGAGAACTTTTTCCAAGTAGGGTAGCCATGATGTGGCAGCCACAGAAGCTGATGCGGGCATACCGCCAGCCCCAATGCAGTGTCTAATCGTGGAGGAGGTACCCAAGAAGCGTTTGGAAGTCGTGAGAGAATCCAGATTTCTTGAGATGTGAAGCTTATACAATTCAGGGAGTCCAAAGACTTGAAGAAAAAGAATGAAACTTACAGATGTAAAGAAGATGGGGCTTTGGAAGGACCCCAGGCAAGCAAGAAACCCCGAGGCTTCCACTTCAATAGTTTCACAGTAAATCCGCCATGGAGTCAATAAATAATGGATAGATGAATGAATAAATGAAGTGCAAAGACGTATACTTGCAGGGCTAATAGGACCTAAAGAAGTATTGAGCCCCAGCTCCTTTGTCTGTAGTTGTAGAAACTGAAACCCAGAGGAGTAACTTTCCCAAGAACACACAGCTAGTCAGGCTCATCGACGTAAACCGAGGCCACCCTCTGTCATCATGTCTGTGGCCTGGTGTTGTTCAACCCAGATCTATAGTCTTTACTCTGCCACTAACTGTCCTTGCCTTAGGGATCATGGGTCCTCATCTGGCAATAGGACATACCTCTCCAAATTAGGACTACCAAGGTGTACAACGTTAAGACACCATTCCCAGGGAGGTCTTTGTGAAGGGACTTCCTGGAGATATGGGGTACCTAGGCTGTGTGGCTCTACACAGCAGCCCTGATCCTGTTACTGATTCTGACCTCCTCTTTAGGTCCTGGCTCCTGGAAGGGAAGAGGAAGGAAAAACCCCTCTGCCTTTCCCATACCTCACCCTTCTTGACTGCTGGAAATTCCAGTAACTGTTGTACCAGTGATCAATCTATTCCGTCTGAGTTCCAAACTCAAAATTCATCGTCTGCTCTGAAAACAGGAGGTGGGCCCTGCAGATGTATTTCTGAGGGTGGTTGGTGCAATGTTACCTTTTGTCTATAGAGGACGCTAGAGGGCCGGGGAGTATGGAAGATGTTTTCTCTCCCCATTCCACGTGCCTGTCTTACCAGATTGCTGCAAACGCAGGACAGACCTCTGCCCATCCAAAGGCCAGCAGGGACCGCTGTCCTCAGCATGTTGGGGTGCAGCCTTGCAGCGAGTTCTGAGAGGCAGCCCCTCCTTGGGGACAGTTGCCCTGGTTTCTCAGAGGACAGAGTCCCACCCAGTTCTACTGGGGCAGCACCTCCGTCCCATCTCTGCTCCCCCTAGGCCGCAGCCATGACCTCCACCTCCAGCAAGGTCTGCGGCTCAGCCCTGGAGATGCTCTTTCTCAGCCCTTAGGGTGTGGCTGCTTCTGTGTCTGTGATTTTTGGTGTCCTCTTAACTTCTTACCTTCCAGTTTCCCACTATGCCAATCTCCTGTAATCTTTCATGATTCTTTCCATTAAGCTTTCAAATCTCTATGTCTTTCCTGTCTTCTGGTTGGATCCTGACTGCCTGTTTTTATGGGAGTTGCTGAGTTCTGAAGCCAAAGACCTTTGGCGCCTGGCCTTCCAATGTCAGCTCTGGAGAGCGGCGGAACTTCACCAGACCAGCTGAACGGCTTGGACCAAATCCTGCCTGGGTGTTTGTGCTGCTCCAGACTAACGTGACACAATGTGGCGGTCAGGACAACAGTGTGCACGCCAAGCCCCCGTGAGCATCGTACAGACTGACCACATCACACCTGCATGACATGTTTCTCTCATCCAAATAGGAAAAGGGATTCCCTGAAAACACATTTGCAGATGGGCTTTGTACTACCACGTTCAGGGATTAAACTCAACAGGAAGTCTGTCGTGAGGCTTCAATCTCTCTGCAACATATGTTTGGCGCAGGCAGTGGGCAGCTCAAAGCCAGGAATGGGCCAGGAATATCAGAGCTGGACGTCACACTGGAGATTCACAGTCGGCCCCTCCGGGTCTGTGGTCAGAATCTTGGCATGGGCCACAAAGATGTTTACCTGTTTGCTCACGAAGGATGAACAAGGAAGAACTTCTAAATGGGGGGGGGGGGGGGAGGACGAGGAGAGGGCCTACCTTCTGGCTGGGCTCAGAGACAGACCTGGGGACCTACTAGGATGAAGAGAGCAGGGGCCTGACACTTCACCCAGATGTCAACATCACAGATCAAGGTCAAGGAAGTCAGGGCACCTAGGGGGCTCAGTGGTTAAGCATCTGCCTTTGGCTCAGGTCATGATCCCAGGGTCCTGGATTTGAGCCCCACATTGGGCTCCCTGCTCACCAGGAAGCCTGATTCTCCCTCTCCCACTCCCCCTGCCTGTATTCCCTCTCTCTCACTCTTTCTCTCACTCTGTATCAAATAAAGAAATAAAATCTTTTTTTAAAAAAAAGCCAAGGAAGTCTTAAATTTTTACTTTCACCCCTCACCCACCCATTTTACAGATGAAGAAACTGAGGCCTAAAAGTCTGAAGCAGCTGTGAAATCCAAATGCAGTGCCCCAGGACAGACATGAGGGGGGTGGGCAGCATTGCTCAGAATGGTTGTGGAGACCCAAGACTAAGAAACCTTTGAACTGTTGTGTAACAGGTGCATTTCCCCCATCCTAGGAGGGTTCTTCCCGTTGACCTACCTGCAAAATAAATAAAAATCAAAACATAGTTTTAAAAAATTATTAAATATAATAATCACATCTTAGCTGGCCCCTTTCAACAGTTATAGAGCTATTTGTGGAGAAATGGCTGCTTGGGATTTCTCTGGCTTATTTTCCAAAATGGTGGCCCTAGCCCAGGTGCATTCCTATCCCAGGCCCACTCAGGCCGCTCTGAGAGGTCCAGGCCAGGTGGCTTCAAGAAGCCACCCCTTCAATGTCTCCAGAGTCCCCTGCGGGCTGGGAAGTGTGAGGAGCAGTGAGAAGGCGAGGAGGGAGTAGGGGGAAAGTCCAGATTCTGAATTTTAAAATACCTGTTATGTTTAAAAGTGATTAATCCAAACAAATTTACTGAGCTTTGCATTGCTTCTTGGGAAACAGATGTAGACAATGCCCTATATTTTCACCTCTCTTGTGCAGGAAGTTGAGAAAGAAATAGAAGAATCTAAAGAAATGCTGGAAGCGCGCCTGGGTGGCTCAGTGGGTTAAGCCTCTGCCTTTGGCTCAGGTCATGATCTCAGGGTCCTGGGATCAAGCCCCGAATTGGGCTCTCTGCTCAGCAAGGAGCCTGCTTCCTCCTCTCTGCCTGCCTCTCTGCCTACTTGTGATCTCTCTCTCTCTCTCTCTCTCTGTCAAATAAAGAATTAAAATCTTTTTTAAAATTTAACAAAAAATAAAGAAATGCTGAATGAACTATGGAGCCGAAGGGGAGGTAGTCTGGGAGCAGCAACAAGTGGGTGCCTGGGGCTCTGACCATCACTAGGGATATTGAAAGTGTGTGCCCAGTTGCCTAAAAACATCAATCTTGTCAACGACAACTATAATCAATTAGGTTTCTTTTTCCCTTTCAGGAAAGCCTACGTTTATGCATCTGTTACCCTGACCTCGGGCCACATATTATTATATATTAGCATGAGGAAAACTGTGTGGAACTGAGCACAGAACAGAGAAGGATACACTGGACATTTTCACCCCTCCAACCGTAAGGTCAGGGAAACTGAGAGACGGAAGTCTGGATGGGAACATCTTCCTGGGGAGGTGAGAGGGGTGGCCGGGCCGCCAGCACCATCCTCCCTCCCACACCCCACCCTGGGTGTCAGAGAAGCTGTCAATATTGCATGGGGCTCACTACAGGACAGGGGCAGCCCCTCCCCCCAATTTGTCTTCATCTGCAAAGCAAAGGGACTAATCATGATTCACAGTCTGAGATCTCTGGTCCTTCCGAAATCACCTCATGCTCAGGATTTTTCGGTCACATTAAAACATTTTGCATTCAGGAGCAGTAAGCCAGAGCAGCATTCCTCATATGTCAAGGCCACGTGGCAGCTCCATGGGGCTCAAAGGCTTTCTTTGCCTGGTACTTTGGTAGATTTTATATAGTTCCAGAATCATCTCTTTAAAACAAAAAACAAACAAAACAAAACAAAAACACAGTCTTGACACAACTTCAGTTGCAAGAACAAAGAACTCTCTTATACTTAAGCCAGATTCTCCAAATGTTAACATTGAACTACCTTGTCCTCATCACCTTACCTCTCCGTTTCTGTCTCTGGCTCTGGCGCTGGCTCTCCCTCTCGCCTCTTCACACAGAGGAAACAACCTGCTACATGGTACAAAGCCCTGTGTGACACAGTGAGGAACGCAGCCCCCAGCCTGCCACCCCAGGAAAACAGAAGCCCGTCAACAACCA
Source organism: Mustela nivalis (assembly GCF_964662115.1). NCBI lineage: Eukaryota > Metazoa > Chordata > Mammalia > Carnivora > Mustelidae > Mustela > Mustela nivalis. The sequence goes on along the minus strand of NW_028134083.1, from coordinate 10,938 downwards.
TGTTCATGAACTTGGAAGTGAATCCTTTGCCAACAGAATGTTCTGTCTGGCCAACGGAATGTATCCTCATCAGAAGAGGGAGCTCTCTGGGGTCTCTATCATAAGGGTACCTAACCTATTCCTGAGGGCTCCACTCATGACCTAATCACCCCCTAGAGGCCCCACCTCCTGAGACCATCACCTTGGTGGGGGGTGGAGGTGGGGGGTAGTTTTCAACATCTGAATTTTGGACCATAGCATACACTTGAACTTTGCCAGTCTAAGGGTGAGAAATAGTATATTTCAATTCATTTTCATTTGTCCTCCTGTTAGTAAGCATTATGTTAAACTCTTTCATGTATTTAAGGAACATTATTATATATTTTTGTGATTGTTCATGTCTTTGCCCACTTTTTCTATAGGGTGTATGCATAATATCAGTCCCTCACCTGTGACATATGCTGCAAATATTTTCTCCGAGATTTTTATTTTCTCTTGATATGTAGAAGTTCTTTTTATTTTTTACATAGTTGAACTTAACCAATCTTTTCTTTTAGTTCATTCACCTTTTGAGCAATAGACAGACAGCTTTTCCCTTTACCCAGGTTATAGGTTATGGAGAAATCCGTCCACGTCTTCCTCTGGGTATTGTGTGATTTCACTGTTGACATTTGGACCCCTGACCCCATCTCTTTTTCTGGATGGTATGAAATATGGATCTCATTTTTATTTTTACGTTTTTCCAAATGTTAACCAGTTGTCCCAACTCCATTTACCAGTAAGTCTATCTTTGTCCCCATGTTTAAGATGCCGCCTTTCTCATAAACTAGATTTTTCACATGTAGTTGAGTCTGTTTCTGGTTTATTTCACAGGTTCTTTTGCCTACTCAGGTACCAGTATAACCATTTTCATTACAAAGGCTTTATAGAATGTTTTAATGTCTGATAAGGCTAGTTCTCTTCATATCTTTTTTTTAATATTCTTGCTATCCCTGCATGTTTATTTTTTCATATAAGATTTAGTATCAGCTTGGCTGGTTTTTACACATTTGTTGGTATTTTACCAGGATTGTGTTAAATTAATAGGCTAAATAGAACCGATGTATTTCAATTGCTGAGTTGTCTCAGCCCCGAAAAAGGGATATCTTAATATTTGTTCTGGAGCCGGAAGTCTGGGTCTGATCTCAACTCTCTCATATTATCTTATGTTAAAACAACCACATTATGTTGAAGGTGTGATGTTTCTTTTTCTGTGTGATGTTCTTTCTTTGTTCTCTCAGTTTTTAATTTTCTTTTGGTATTTAGGAAGGTTTAACATTTATTCCAGGGGCGCCTGGGTGGCTCAGTGGGTTAAAGCCTCTGCCTTCAGCTCGGGTCATGATCTCAGGGTCCTGGGATCGAGCCCCACATCGGGATCTCTGCTCAGCAGAGAGCCTGCTTCCCCCCCTCTCCTCTACCTGCTTCTCTGCCTGCTTGTGATCTCTGTCAAATAAATAAATAAATAAATCTTTAAAAAAGAATTTTTTTATTCCAGTAGTTGCCTGGAGTACACTACACCTTTTTAACTGCCACTAGTCTCTATGTCTTTTACTTTATTTTGTCCCCTCCTAATGTTCTATTCGATAATCAATGAGATTATTCTGCTTCCTTCTTTCCTGCTCCCTTCTCATCTACTTTTGGTTAGTTATTTCTCTTTTTGTCAGGATATATAACACATAACCTATAACCTATATCATATAAAATTCTACTCTCCAGCCCTCATTCTGACTTCCCGGAGTCATGAACCTACAATTATATGGATTATGTGCTCACTGTAAGTCCTCTTGTTCAAGTTTTCCCCTTCAGTTCTGTTTTTGCAAGGCAGGGAAAGGGGGAGTGGTCTTTGATTTGGAACTTTGGAGGTCAGAATCCTTAAAGCACCTGCAAATGGAAGAAATGGAGGCGGGCCTGGATGGTGGTGGACAGGAGCAGATGGAGGAAGCGGAGTGAGGACTGTTAGCTGCAGCTGCGGACAGCTAGGGACCTGGCAGGAAATGTCACCAGCGACCCCCCCCCCCTCTGCAAAGCCACCACCAGAGACACTGCATAAGCAACAACACACGAAACTAAACTGAAATTAAAGACAAACTCTAACCTCCCCAACTTGCAAACAAGGAAAAGCTCGTCAAAGTTTCCAGTTTCAAGGGACGTGAACATCCTGAGATCGTTTTTGTGGGTTTAGCCCTGATTTCAGAGTCCGGCAGGGGCAAGCTGCCGCTGTGGACATCCCGAGCAAGTCTTATGAGAAGAAAACCGCCAGGCCTCTCTCTTCCCAAGATGCCACATGAGAAAGACCTCTCCATACACACCCACAACCCTGCCTCTTGAATTCTATCTGGCTTCTCTCCTTTGCACCTCCTGGAATATTCACCTCTCATTTCACATTTGGTGCTTGGAGTCCCAGGCGCTACACGCTCAGACACGGGGAGACTGCCCGGTGGCTTGGGGGGAGGCCAATTCTTGGCGAGTGTTATGGGTCACTTGGACATCCTTCTGGGCTGTTCCTTAGGCTCCCTTCCCTTCTGCAAAGGCACAACCCTCTCCAATGAGTCTTGCAGCTTTTGCATGACCATTTTCCAGTGCTGCCCCAGGGCCCGCAGGGGTGTTGGTGCCGAATTTCCAGGGCAGTCCGCGCAGATGCAGTCTCAGAGGTCTGGCTGGTGCTCAGAAGCACCCGAGGTTGAAGAAGGCTCATCAGGATTCTGTGATGTTCTGTCGCATTTGTCACACTCAACGGGCAATCTCCTAGCAGGAGGCAGGGAATGTGACCACTTACTGGATCCAAACAGAGACTAGACTCCCAGGTTAGTGTAAAAGGACTTAACTCGAGAACAGCCAGAGCGCAGAGATGTAGAGGGCAAGGTTGGGGAGATGCAAAGAACCAGCACGCGCTCGGGGTGAAGAAGGGGACGCTCTCCCGTATCTCTACGTGGTCACTACCCTTGGGTTCTTGGCTAGATGAAGCCCATCTGCTCCTGGGTTCCTCAAGAAGGTCTCACAGATAAAGGATCCCCTATCTCCTTCTTTGTTTAAAACATTTTACATGTCTTTTCATACTTGAAGAATAACTTGGCTTGATAGAAAATCTTTCATTCATATTTTCCATGACTTTTTTTTTTAATACCGCTTAATTGTTGTCTTACTTGTTTGTCATTTTTGGGAACTCTAATGTGTGTCTTAATCTCCTGCTGGTGTAAACTTGTGATCTTTTTCTTGGAAACCTTGATTTTCGTTTTCTAATTTTGAAATTTGAATAATGTCTCTAGGAGACTGTCTCAGAGTGGACTGATCTTGGTCCTTTATATGGGGTCTTCTGTGGGTCCTTTCAATGTGTAGATTCAAGGTTCTCTTTATTCTTGGAAACTTTTCTTGCATTATCCTTTTAAATGCTAGTTTTGTTTTTCTTCTTCATGGTCTCCAATTCTGTATGTTGTTTTTGTCTGCCTTTCTTGTCCTCCAGTTGCTTTCTCTAAGAGCTTTTTACCTTTTTCTTTATATCATTACCATTCCCCCAGCTACTTCCCCACCTTTCTTCAGTGCTCCTTATTAAATTTTCATTTGAGCCTATTCTCCCTGGCATACCTTCCAACTTCTATTTCATTTCTGAGATCATCTCGTCTTTTTCTTTTCTTCCCTGAGATCAATCACCTTTCTTTTCATTTCTTCCTATTTTTGTCTGTTTCTGGGTTTTGCATTTGAATTTCTGCTTCAAGGTGGGAATTTGTATTCTAAAATCCTTGTTTGATAACATTTAAGTCAGTTTCAAGTACTTTGTTACAGTTATCTTTTGCTTTGTGATCTTTTGGGGAAAAGTAGATTTTTATCAGCCGAGGGGTTCTTTTGCATAATCTGTTTTCCCAGTTCACTTGACAGAGTGACTTACAAGACTCCTCATTTGTTGCTGTGAGATGGTCTGGTCTCTTAAATGGCTTTTTTTTGGAAAGGGACATAGGGGAGGGATTGTGTGAACTTTTTTTTTTTTTCTTTCTTCTTGTTCTTTCTCCCTCTGCCTTCTTTTGTTCATATCACCCATTCTCCAAAGGGAACATCTCCCTTCCTTTATAGCTTGCCCACCCCACCCCGTGATGCCTTTTGAAGACTTCCCTCGTTGGTCATGCTCACTCACTGGGCATTCTTGTGATTCAAGAGGACTCTTTTTTAGGAGTTTAGGTCAATCTTAGTCCTACTACTGGGTTCCCTCTTCCATTCTGTTTTTCCCAGAATGCCCTTACCTCCCACCATCTTGAGGTGGAAAGATGAAAAATAGCTTGCCAAAGTTTGGTATTTACTCTTCTGCTCACAAGTTCCTGCATTCTTTGTCCTCCTGTTCTGCTGAGAGCTGGGTTTCATTGCTCTTCTGACTGCTGTTGGTTGACTTTTGGAGGCTGTTGGGATATTCAGATTTATGTAGCTGCTATTACTTCAACTACCTAGAATCCTTGATATATTTTTCATTAACATAAAAGAAAAAAATTCACTTCATTTTTTTTAAATTTAAAAATCTGTCAGCAAAATGAGATGCGTTGATTTTCAACTTTTTGGAGGCTCTGGGGCATCTAATATAACTGTGCAATTTGGTAAACAAAATCTTTCAAAATGTGATATCTTTGTATGGAGTAAGGGGACCCTCTTGCACTGTTGGTGGGAAGACACACTGCTGCAGCCACTCTGGAAAATAGTATGGAGGTTCCTCAAGAAGTTAAAAATAGAGCTACCCTATGACATAGCAATTGCACTACTAGGTATTTACTCAAAGGATACAAAAATCATTCAGAGTGTTACATGAACCCCAATGTTTATAGCAGCATTATTTATAATGGCCAAATTATGGGAACAATCCAAACCATGGAAACAAGTGTCCATTGATTGATGAATGGATAAAGAAGATGTGATATACACACACACACACACAGAGAGAGAGAGAGACAGAGACAGAGACAGACATACGGAATATTACTCAGCCATAAAAAAGAATAAAATCTTGGCATTTGCAACAACATGGATGGAACCAGAGGGCATTGCGCTAAATGAAGTAAATCAGAGAAAGACAAATACCATATGATTTCACTCATATGTGGCATTTAAGAAGCAAAACAAATGGCCAAAGGGGAAAGAAAAGAGAGAGAGAAAAAAAACAAAGAAACAGATTCTAGAGAACACACGGATGGGTACCAGAGGGGAGATGGGTGGGGAATGGGTGAAATAGGTGGGGGGGGGGGGGGGTTAAGGAGCACACCTGTGACGAGCACCAGTTGTTGTATAGAATTGTTGAATCACACTACACTGTACACTATATTACATTATATGTTAACTAACTGAAATTTAAATTAAAACTTTAAAATAAACAAGTAAATAAATAAATAAGCTGAATTGATTTTTTTTTTTTTAAATATGGTATCCTTGGAGGGAGCAACAGTAAAATGCTCCCCTGGTGGTATTGTTGTCAGGAACTTCTGGGGTGACATTTCCTAGCTCTGAAATGCCACCGTTCTGATCACACTGTAGTGAAACTGTTGGAAGCTGTCACAGGCACTGAGCAGGAGAATAAGTATGGTTCCTCAGAAGACCTCCCAACTCCAGCATGGAGCCCCCCACCCCAGTCTCTGCTAATTACAGCTCGCTCTGGGGGTCTGGCTGGGGTGTGCCTGCTCACACAGGTGCCAAATTATAATTCATCCACCTCCTGGCATTTGTCTCAATCAAAGAAAAAAAAAAAAAAGGCTGCCTCTGTGTCTAAGTGCAGCAAACAAATATGAGACTTCCTCATCACTTTCTCTCCTCACCACTAACCGTGCTTTCTACCAGCCAGACAGATGGACAGAAATACACGCACAGAGACACACAGACACAGAGGTCCGCTGAGCTCCAACTCTGCAGCGGGGGGGTGGGGCTGGGGGGGGGATGGCGGGTGTAGCTCTCCCTTCAGCCCCCTTAAGGGCAGTGGAGATATGGGATCTGACATTCCTTCATCAGAGGAAGTGGCTGGCAGCTGTCCGTGCTGCTTCTGCCCTGCAAGGTTGAGCTCCTGCTCCCGGAGCTGCACAAAGGCCAGGCTCTCAGGGCCACTCCGGGCTTCTACGAGCCAGCCTACCCTCCAGGGGCCAGCATCACTATCTTTATGAGGGAACATTGGTCCTCACAGAGTCATCGTGTGCTGATGAAAGGAGCCTGAGGTGGACTATTAAGGTCTGTAAACACTTCATGAGGGGCAGAGCATGGGGGTGGCTCATGAGAGCCGCAGCCTGACCCCCTCTTTGTCCCTCTCTGTGGACCTGACCTCATGCTGCACCCCTTTTCTCATTTCCTACAAGCAGCTGCAAAGGGTAGGGTTCCCAAAGCACGGGGAAAAGAAAAGAAAATTACAATATGGAAGATCCTTTTTCTCTTTTCTGCCATTTTTCTGCAGTTCCAAAGATTTCTTTTGTACAAAAAAAAAAAAAAAAAAAAAGTCTTCCATCTGCCAAGATTTTTACTTATCACATATGAAAGGGTATCGTCTTCTACGCATTTTGAAATGCCTTAAAAATGGGTATCAAAGAGTCCGAGGCCCATTAATCTAAATTGCTGTAACACTTAGAGAAGAATAAAAGGCACTTTCTAAAATCTGCAAATGAGTGTAACCTATGAAATTACAGATTAAATGCTGGGAGAAGAAAGAAGCTTTAAGTTGTCGGTTTGGAGCAAGCATCTTTAAAGGGAAAGAGAAATATTACTTCAATATTTTAAAATCATGTTTTGAAATAGAAGGGAAAAAGAAAGATATGTACTTAGGCACAATGGAAAGAGACAGGGAAAAAAAAAATCTGAGTCCAGCTCAGATTGGTCACCATTAAATTTCATTCAATAAAATTTCCCAAGGAGGGATCAGCTCCGTAGACAGGCTATTTTTACCACCTTTGCAGAAAAGACTTATACCTCAATCTGAACTAGCAAGTCATTTCTTCCCCCTGGAAAAAGATACAGTTCTCAAAGTTTAGACCTGAATTCTCAACAGATACAGTTGGTAGGAAAGAGGTCATCTTACTTTCCGGGCTCTCCCATTTAAATTTATTATCTGGTACTCTGATAGTAAAAATAGAACGAAGGGCCTATAATATTTGATAGTCTTGATTTCTCAGCCCCAGCCAGGATGAGAAAGTCATAATAATGTAATAACACCTTAAATTTACACCCTGCATATCTCTATAGAACTAATGGAGCTTTACCAGGCAATTTTTAAATCTAATTAATCCCATCATCATCCCTGGCAGGTAAGCCCTTTAGAGAATGGGGGTCTGCAGGGCCCTCTCCTCACCAGGTGAGGAAGTATCGTGGAGGAACAAGACCAAGGCTTCTTGCATGCCTACTATGTGCCAGGCTCTGCACTCAGCCCTTTGCATTTTGTCTGTCATTTAATCCTTGTGTCACCACTATGGGGTTGACATTTGGGGATCAATGATAAAGACTCCCACAGTTCTCCACACCCCCATAGAGAAGCAGAGTTTAGTTCCCCACCCCCTGAATCTGGCTGGCCATGTTACCTTGTTGAACAGAATGTTGGTGAATGGGATGTAAGCAGAGGCTTCCAATGGGTGCAGGCTCTGAGGCGTCTTAGAACATTATTACCATGTAAATGGACCCTGACCAGTCTGAGAAATGTATGGCCCAGTCACCTGTGTCACACATGAACTCCACACATGCGTGAGGCCCCCCAGGACCAACCAGAAACAGCCAACTTGTCAGCTGACCTCACGCACATGTACAAACCCAACTGAGATTAGCCAACTCAGCCTAAACCAGAAGAAACCATCTGCCTGAATCAATGTTTTTTCACCCATGACATTATGAAACAATAAATAATAGATACAGCATCCCTATCCCCATTTTACAAGAGAGAACACTAGGGCTCAGAAATATTTCATAATTTGCCCAGAGTCTTCAAGTTCAGGATGGACTGGTTACAATGCACATAACAGAATCCATACCATGAGAAGAAAAGTTGAGCACCCGCCATGTGCTAAGCTTGAAAATGAAAATATTTAAATATGATGTCCTCGAAGATTCGGAAAATGGTTGAAAAGAAGACAAAGCAGGCCTCTCTTTGGGTTGATTCAGCAGGGACAAGGAATGGAAATTAAAAAAAAAGAAGCACAATTTAAGTCAAAAAGAGAAAGAACATGATAACATCCAGAGTGATTTACTATAGAATATTTGACCACAAAAGAAAATCCTTTAGAGGCTCAATGACAAGCTCAGAGCAGCAATTTCCTCTTTGGGGCTGATGTTGGGTCTAGGGACAGGAAGGATTCCCTTCCCTACACCAGGATTCCAGAGAGACACGACACCTTGGACCTTCTCAGGATGTCTGCACGATCGAAAGTCGTTGTGTGGAAAGCCCCTGAGACTTGAAATGAAATTTGGCCAAAATGAAAATGTACATCACGCCCGATGTGGTAGTTTGCCCAGAATGGCTTGGCCCCCAGTTCCTTTGGTCTTTCTGCAGGGGCAACTCTGATAGCATACAGGTGACATCTGGCCATATATTGAAAGAAAAGCTAGGCTGAGATCTTGGGGTCCTTGCCATTAGAGAATCTTATAATGTCTGCCCCAACCCCTCAGGTTGCAGGCAGAAATGTAGCTCCTGCCATCAGAGGGGGCTGACCTGCCAGCCTTGATGCCCTACATTCCTTCCTCTATACCCGCTCACCGTGGGTTTCTGCAGATCAGAAGTCTCCAGACTTAACCGCTGTGGATGGATTTGGGCTCACCTCTGAGGAAGAAGGCAATAGTTAGCCCGACCTTCCCACCACGGTGCTCTGCTCTTCCTAAAAGGCCACACAATGCCTCTGTGTGGTAATTCATCAACGCTCCTCCGTGATGGTGGTTTCAGTGTGTCGGTGATCTACAGATCTTTTATGTTTGCTTGTGTGACTATGTTCTAATGGAATTCTGTGTCATACAGTGTGACTTTTTGTTGAGGTAGAATTAAACAATGATTCAAAAGAATTATAATTATCAAGCATAAACCTGAGGATATATGAAAAGTAAATAAAACATACCTCCTTGGTCTGTGTTAAGGATTTGGGGGGGAAAAAAAAGAACAACATGGAAGATTCCTTTTGGCAAAAATAACTGTCGCTCAGAGTATTGTTTTCTCTCCACTGGATGCTGGTTTATGGAGGACTCCCACACCCACAGAAATCCTGTTGAGGTATGATTCAGCCACTCAGGGGGCTTGGAGTTCCCCTTTCATTCATTTGTTCAACTCTTTTTTCTTTGAAGCTTGCTTCCTTAAAGAAAGAAATTTGATTTTGGCCAGAGGAATCAACCCGGTCACTTGAACTCCTGCTGATGAAGAGTTTGTCTTGTTCTGCTTCTGGATTCTGCCCGTCCATGGCCCTGAGCGTCTTCTGTGGACTTGGACTTGTGTTTCTGCTCATGGCCACTTGAGTGAACTGGTTATGTTTGGCATTAGGGAAGTCTGCAGGGAGCTTCCCACCCCCCACAAGCACACGCACACGCACCACACCCTTCTGACATGATCATCAACATATAAGCCAGATGTCATTTTGGGAAGAACCTGGAACAAAGCACTCAAAGTGGCTCAGGGAAGGAGAGGGTTCTGGTCCCCAAGAAGCTGCTCTTCTCCACTTCTCAGGGCGGGGGTCTTACAGACCCCATCCCCTACCCTGGATGTATACAGAAGACCAATGAGGTTGCTGTTAAAAAGGTATTACTTTTGGTGATGGTTATAAACAGCATGAAGACTCACTTAGAAACTTGATTATGGAACAAAAGCATAGCCCTACCAGTTTTTATACTGCTTTTGGCTACTCATGGCAGTAAGATAGCCATCACCCCTCTTAGATCCTTGTTGGGGTCTCAAGAGACATGCTTCTCACATCTAGGTATCATAGCAGTCGGGGTTAGAACACTGACTGTCATTTCTGTTTATTTCTCATGGTCTCCAATACCAGGAAGAAGCTGCTACTGGGTTTCTCCCCTAGGTGACTGTCACTTACACCTGGTGGCTCAGGACTTCTCCATTTTTCCCATTGTTCTTCCTGTTAGGGTCCGTAATCAAAGGAGCGAGACTGATACAAAGCGAAGGTCAAGCAAAGCTTTATTTCGCGCCAAGCATCGAGAATCAAACTGACCGGTCAGAGCCGTCTCTTGCAAAGAGGTGACCCCTCCCAGCCTCACAAACTAACTTTTATAGAGGTAGTTTAGCTGGGCTATACACAGGTGGCCAATGGGATTGCAATACACAGAGAAAACTGCATAGTCATGCTAAGTCTGCCACGCACAGAAAAAAACTGCTAGGTAACACATGGGTGGCCAATTGAATTTCAATTTACCCTAGTAGATATATGCGCACCCCACTGATTGGATGTCTTCACCTGGCCTGACCCGCCCTTGTATCTAGGCTTTGCAAGTAAGTTCCTCTGGGAGGGGCAGGGTCAATCTAAGTTTACTGCAACAAAATGGCTCCCTCTGATTAAGTAGGCCTTTACACTTCCAAGACAGGTAGAGTCTCTTCACCAGTGGTTCTTCTCCCTAAGCCAGCACCCCCCACCCCATCCCCCTCATCCTCTTCTCTGGCTCAAAGTAGGACCTGCCCACTTCATGCTATGGTGTCTGGTCCAGCTCCAAGGCCGGGAGCAGCAGGTGGGAGGAGGAAGGGGGAGGAAGGCATTCAGAGACAGTGTCAGCAGGAAGATCCAGCTTTAGAAGGAAAAGGGCAAACAGATGATAAACGTGTGACAGGAAGTGAACATGAGTGTCTGTCTCAGTGACTCCCTCAGTCCAAAAGAAAGTGAGAGAAGTCTATATGCACAAGACACAAAAGATGCCACCCTATATGTCCTTTGCTCAGTACTCAGTTCAAGGGTAAAAGATGTTGCAGCATAAAGATTAGAGGAAAGGTTTTCTAGAAAGAGA
>NW_028134084.1:0-55559 GCF_964662115.1 Mustela nivalis | reverse complement strand
AGATCTCCTAAATCCCCATAATGGGTCCCCAAATGCCTATTGATCCCAAGTTTAAAGATTAGGGTCTAAATTTATCTCTATAGTCAATTTCAGAAAAAAAATGTCATATTTTTAACAATCACAAAGCTTGAGGTTTCTCATTAATGTAGACAGCACCTATCCTTGCTCTCCCACTGCCAAGTGACCGCGCTTATGGCAAAGTCTAAAGGAAGTCTTCAGGATTAACAGAGGTGTGCCCAGGGTTAGCAAAGACTTGCCTAGAGCCTTCAGAACTTCCCTTAAATATTTAACTTTTGCAAAGGGATCAGTGAGAAGAGCTGCTCTAGCAGGCTCAGAGAGGGTGTAGGATTACTAACCCATTAACTTCTAGGGGTAAGGTACTCCTTGATGCCAACTGATTGTTGCCAGGAGAATGTAATTGACTACTATCTCCCAACATTCCTGAAGCATTTAATTTTAATAATTTCTACTACACAAGCAGCTATCTTTTTTTGGCTTTCTGTCAACTAATATTACTTGAGTAATTACTACATGCAAGTAACTGGGAAATACAAAGATGATTCATTCAAACACTTTTTCTGAGTTCATTTCTTATTTGCTTTATTGATAATCCCAAAATTATTTACATCCTTGAAAATATTATTTTTCCAGTCGCTGCTTCTTCTGGTTCTTCTCACGTTGTCCTATTTTCATGTATGCTTCATGCATGTAAGTGTGTACATGTGTGTATTTAGCTGTGAATTCATTTTCCTTGCTAATTCATCTGGAAAAATTTGAGGAGAGCTTGACTTGAGGTTACATTACTTCCAAGAAAAGGTGCATTTCTTCTTGTAAGTACCTGGGGATATTAAAAATTTAGGACTTCTATAATCACATTCTCCTTTTGAGGTTGTTGTTGTTTTTTTTTTTTTTAACCCTACAGATAATGTGAATTTCATTAAAAACTCACAAAAGAAACAACATGGAATTATGCAATCTGAGAGAAATGTTTTCATACACTGTTTATCTCCTTCATTCAGTGCTTTCCATCCTGAGCAGTGGGTTTATTTTTCATTCTTTCTTCATTTGAAACTATTGCCCTTTGCGGCTGGGAGGGGGGTGGTTCCAAGATTGGCGACCTCATATTAGATCTCCAAGTGCAGGTGGGTTGTCGGCTTTGTCACCTGTCTCTTCTGCAATCATGACAGTGGAAGCATGCAGTCACCATTTTTCTGGAGATGCCTTCTGGGATTACTCCTTATTGAGCAACTACCATGTGCCAGAAATTGTGTGGGACATACCAGACCCGTATTTCTTTCATCTTCACAAATGAAATGTTTACTGTCCACATTTTTTCAGAGAAGCAAATGAGATCCATCAGATGCAGATATCTTTGAGGAATTCACCAGCAAGTCATTTCTTGGCAGCTCTAAACGTGCTACTGTATCCCATGTCCCCATGTTTACCTTTGCTTTTCCTCTCTTCCTCTCTACGGTGTCCTCATGTCATATGGTCTTAGTTCACTTATAATTACTTCAGCTTAGGAAGGGATATGTTGCGCATTTGCATGGATGCCTAAGTTTTCACCAACACCTCCAGAAGTGTGACATCTCATTTTTTTTTTTAAACCATGATCCAGAATGGACTTCCCCAAGCATTTTATTTTATTTATTTTATTTTATTTTATTAAAGATTTTATTTATTTGACAGACAGAGATCACAAGTAGGCAGAGAGGCAGGCAGGGGCGGGGGGAGAAGCAGGCTCCCTGATGAGCAGAGAGCCCAACGCAGGACTTGATCCCAGGATCCTGAGATCATGACCTGAGCCGAAGGCAGTGGCTTAACTGACTGAGCCACCCAGGTGGCCCTTCCCCAAGCATTTTAATCATTCTTATCATCTATACAAGAGCAAGCCTACTTGAATTTACAGTCTGGACCAGAAGCATCACCAGCCCCTGGAAGCTTATTGGAAATGCAAATTCTTGAGCCCTGTTCCTGACCTACCACATCAGAATTTCTCAGGCATGAGCCCAGTAATCTGTGTTTTAACAAGCCCTCTGGGGGAAAAGGAAAAGTCATGTCAGGTGGAGAAAAGTTTAAGTAAAGACCAAGCCTGGAAAAGGTGATGGAACATGAGAGTAATAAGTCATCCAGTTTGGCAAGATCTTCTCTCTAGCAAGGCCAGATCATTGATGAGTGGACAATTCAATTATGTTCTTCTTCAGTCCCTTCATGTTCTATCAGAAAATGAAAAGTAATGGAGACAGAGCAGCCTTGGGGCAAAGCAATGAGTTCTTTCCTAAGACTGATGGCAGTAACATGGAACGCTGCCATTGTGGTCTGCAAAAGGAAAGAGGAGGACCCACAGAGGCAGATGCTAATATTAGCCCAAAGCCTGGAATCCTACTGATGCATTCTACCGCCCTGTGTTGGCAAGGGGGTGGCGGAAATATATTTTCACAATTCGAATCAGAAGGCTGTCGGAGTAGCTTGCCAAGTGCACAGATGCAGGGGTGTTAATTATTCTCGTGGACAAAGCACCGGAGAACTTCGTGTGAATTATTAAAATGCTGGGTTCACTTATTGTATTTCAACGTCAATTGACTAGACTTCATGGATCTTTACTTCAGGTCTAAATAATAAAATTTCTACTTGTTTCCTGCCCCACAGAGCTACGATTGCCATGGCCTTTATTGAATTAGACAGTATGGAAATTTGGAATGGCAGTATGTCGGCACAAATACAGATACTGAGGATTTTTAGAAATAGATGGAAGAGCAAAGAGGTGTTAAGTTTGCGTCAATGACTGTTCCTTGAGGAAATAACGTCATCAATGTCCCCAAGAAGTGCTATCCTGATGCACTAATTATACAATGACAAAGAAAAGCACTCACGACATTAAAAGAAGACCTTCCTGGAAGAAAGTTGGGGACATGGGATGTGGTGACATGTTCAGAGCTGCCAAGAAATGACTTGTTGATGAATTCCTCATAGATATCTGCATGTAATCAATCTTATTTGCGCCACTGAAAAATGTGGACAGTAAACATCAAATTTGTGAAGATTAAAGAAATATGGGCTTAAAGTATCCCACACAATTTCTGGCATATGCTAGTAGCTCAATAAATGGAAATTTTTGTTCTTGTTAATGAATCAGATATGACCAACCAGGAGCCAGACACAGACAACAAGGACGATTGTTTATTGCTTTAATCTGCTCCGTGCCTAGTCCTCCTTCTCCCGCTCATTACTTGTCAGCTCTAATTTGGAGATGATTCTTTCTGAATGACACAGTTTGGCAGGGGGTGATGGGGTGGGGGTGGAGTCAGGTCCTAGGCCTCAAGACCAGCCTAGGACAATGGGAAGCTTACTTGTTAGTAAGGCCTGTGAATAAAATAGACATTAGTTACTGCTTTTGTCCTTCCTAAGCAGTTTAAGTGGTTCAGCCTACTATTTGTAGCCCAAATATTCCTAAACAATTATCTGTCTCACAATGTTGTAGAAGGATTAACGTATATAAAGTACTTAGAGCGTGGCCTGGTATATACTCAACAAACATGAGTTCCCATACTTCCTCCATAGGGTACACGTTTTTCACATTTTAAATGTCTCTGAAAATAGAAAAAGGTTTACAGTAGACAATTAATGTGGTATCGTTTCCTCTTTTTCTGAGAGGATGGTATTAAATAGCTTTTTTTATAGCTAGGGATATTTAAAACTTGACTTAATCTATTGCCACTATTAACCTATGGAATTAACAAGGATTCACTCCATATTAATTGGTGAGTTTACTAAATTACTAAATTAATAGGCATCTTCTTTCAAAAGGATTTTTCTTGTTTTGTTTTTGCATTTGCACTTTTAGTAACTGAAACAAAAATAGCCTGCTTTTAATAAGAGACTATTTTATACAGCTAATATTTTAGATCCCCGATAAAGACAAAATAGAAATAAACCCTGTCGAACCCTTCAAAGTTTGTAAATTTAAGCCATTTATGCAGAAACCAGTTATTACCAACGTGGGAATTAACAAAAGAGCTTTTTTCATGTGTCTTGTTAGAGAATTGGAGTTCAATTTACTTCTCCAAGATATCTGCGCTTGTCCCTATTAAGCCTCTCTGTGCCAACCAGATGTGAAGGACCTACTGTGCCCAAAGCTTGCCATCCACCAGCCACACCTTTACTCTTGTCATAAGAGAATGGCTTCTCTAAGTAGAATTAGGAGCATATAATGATTTTCACAAAACTTCAACATCTACTGTTTGAGTGCCTAATATATTTCAGGAATTGTTCTAGGTCTGTGGTTTAAAACCCATTAGCGGGTCACAGACAACATTCTTAAAAAGAAATAGAATAAAATAGAAGAGAAAATATCACAGTGCTTCACAGGTAGTAAGAATATTGCCTTGTGACTTTTTTTTTCAATTTTATATAACCCCTTAATTGTAGGTTCGGGGTGTTATGTGGAATGTGGTTAAAACATCTAAATGGCCCTGTTCTGGAAGCTACTGGTTTGACAGAAAAAGGACTGCCTGTTCATATAGGGAATTCATCCTGGTGGGGAAGGCAGACAGAAAGCAACAAGCAAACAAAGAATAAGTCTAAAAAGGATAAAAACTGTGAAGAAAAACTACAGGATAAGGTGTGGAGTAATGAGGCTCAAGCCACCTGTGTTAGATCATGGACAGGAAGGGCTCTCTGATAAGGTGACATCTGAGCAGATTCTGAAAGAAGTGAGAGAGTAAGCTGTTTTGATAATGGAGGGAAAGTTGCTGCAGGCAAGGTGCAGCAGGTGCAAAGGTCATGAGGCAGAGGTAACCAGAATACCTCTGTTACTAATCTAAAAACAGAACAGGAAGGAGGCCAAGGAGCTGGAATGGAGGGTGTGAGGGGCATGGCGGTAGAAGCAGTCATAAAGGTCACCAAGAGCCAGGACTATAGACTTTATGGTCCATGGAAATGACTTTGGCTTTATCATGTGCCATGAGGAGACTTGAGAAGGCGGTCCAGCATAACTAAGGATAAGAGCCATTCCAGGATCCTCTCTGCCTGAGACACTGGATATCAACACTCCTCACCGGATTCTCACTGCCTCCCCTTGGTTGCATCAGTCCACATCCAGGTTGCCAATTCCTCAGAAGCATTTTATGTCTGTGTGTAAGCATGGCTACAGAGACAGACAGATGTAGAAGCAGATGTTGACCTATCTCCACACCTGTGCCTAAAACACAGTGCTGGGCATGTAATAAGCTTGGTCAGTATCTCATTGATTGTTTTCTAGATCTACTACAAAGAGAACCATAGAATGTCTGCAGATACTGAACTCTTCTGGCTCAGGACCACACACTGTGGACAACAGTAACATTGACTAACACCTGCTCTGTGTCAGGGGTGGTTCACGTGTTATGCTCTCAATGAACAGACTTCCTGTGTCCTGACTCCTCTCTTCTCATGGCTGCCTGGAGACTTGTCCTGCCTCAGAACCCCATGGCTTCCCTTACTATGACACACAACATAACATACACATACAATGGCAAAAGCATTTAGTAATTAATGGGATTTTTACAGAAGGATTCCTAAAGCGCTACACCCTATTACCAACCATCAAATTTAAAGTAAGGCCACCAGGCAGCACCGTGGTTCTCTAAGTTTTCTCTGTTTGCCTGCCCTATAGCTGGACATCTACCCTTAATACCCTTCTCCCTGTGACCCCCTAAATGTCCATCTCATTGGCCCTGGCAATCCCAGTGTTCCCCTTGGAGTTCATACTCGATTCAAACAACAAAAACCCAGCAGTGAATCTACGTGGTTTTCCTTGTAAGCCACAAGCAAATGCAGGGTCCCAGCAAGGCTGGCCTGCTCATCCACCAGAAAGCAGAGAATGCAGGAGGCATATCAGAGCTGCTGCAGGCAAGTGGCAAAGCTTGGGTCTGAATGCACATCATTCCCTCCCCTAAGCCCGTGCTCCAGGCATCAGGCATGCCTCTCCGAGCCCATGCAGAGTGAGGAAGGAGACAGTTCCAGTCGCTGAGGAATGTTGGGAAAACTGCTCACGCAGCACTCCTCACTCTAGAAACCTTATTCTTCTCTTCTAGGACCCAATGATTTGCCAAACCTTATGCAAGTCATTACTCTTCTGAATTTTCCATCTATGACAACTGGACTTCACGAACACGTTTGAGATGAACTAGTAAATGATTAAAAGGAGGCTGTACAGAACAACAAAACACAAAATATGTGTTTTCAAACCCTCAGGGGGTTGTGGTTCAAACTCTGATCCCAATACTACAAAGGTTTTCCTTCTTTCCTTCCTTCTCTCCTAACCTCCACAACTCTACTCTCCTCACTCTGGTTATTTTCCCTCAAGGCTCTGCAGAGGCTTGCATAAAGCTAATTCTGGCCCGTGAAGCCTGTGGGCTGTCCAAGTGTGAAGGCAGCTGTGTGTCACACTGGTATTACTGTGGATGAGCAGTCGGGGGTAGCATATCCACACCCAGGAAGTTCATGAGATGGTCCAATCGGAAACCATAGTAGAATGGCCAACAGACGGGATCGAAGTCAGAATCCCCCAGTCAACCAAAGACTGCAAAATCTGGAAGCAAAAGACGCCTAGGGTGTGGGGAGAGGGGGCCAGGTCACCTGGTGTCAATGGATCTTTCTGGAACAGAAGGAGAAATCAGAGTGGGGGGAAACTTGCCTTTGTGGAGTATTTATTGCCTCCTGAACTACTCTTCCAAGTACCTCGCTTATCATTAAACATTAATTTCCATAGAAACTGGAGCTTTCAGTGCTTGTAGCTGTGGCAATTAAAGGCAGTTTTGGCTAGGCAGCTCTGACTTCCCAGCACGACTCTGTGAGCTCTATGGCCTTTCCTCAACAGAGAACTTCACTCATTTATAAACCATGTTATTTTTCTGGGAAACACAAGATGAAGCCCGCCCCAGTGCAAGAACCAGGGTCAGACCTGTAAACGAATTCCGGTAATAAACAAACTGTAATTGTCAAGAGGAAACTGCATTATTGATGAAGCCCCTCCCCCTTTTAATCCCCCAAATAGGGCATCTTGTTCTCTCTGGAAGGATGCTTTTTGTTTTTTTTTTTTTTAGCTAGCTGAGCTGTAACTGAAAGTGTGAAGAAAAACAGCAACAGATACTCCTGTCTGGGTAGCATTAATATTCAAACCCCCCCCCCCCCCCCGTGACTTAGAAGTCTGGTCTCCTTTGAGCGGCTATTGCTCTCCCAGGAAGGGATTAGACGTTACATGTGACGGGCACAGGAACAGAGAGGTGACTTTGTTAGAGTCACAAAGTGACCCAGGGACTGCACGAAGACCGGGTGTCTCATCTCAGAACCGAAGCTGCCTTCCTTATGTGTGTCTTATCTGGCAATCTCCACTATCGTCACCACTACATGTTTTATAATAAGCAAAACACGGAAGACTTTTTGATCTCATGTGTCACTCGAGGCTCTGAAAAATGATGCCCCTGCCTGAGAGAACCCAGGACAGGTGGAATGAGTACCTTCAGTGAGAGATTGTCTTTGCCTCCATGGAGGCTGTTGATTCTCTATTACCCCCTGTAAACAGAGGGGAACAGATAATAAAAACACAAGATAATCAGAAAGTCATTGATAGTGTACAGAGATCTGTCTCCACAGATATTCACTGCAGCATTTTCACAAGGCAAACCTTATCTCTTTTCTCTCAAGGGATTCTAGAACTTAATAGAAAGGCAGCAAGTCTTCAAAAAAAAAAAGACTAGACTAAGGTGCCAAATACTCCGTACTGCAAAAGAACACCAGAGATAGAAGATAAAAGCTGACAAAAGACGACACGGTTACAAATCGTCCGCTCGTAGAAGGATGGGCCTGGATGACGGCCTGGCTGGAAGGGGAGGCCCCAGGCTGGTGGGACCAAGGCTGGGATATCTGAGAGGCCTCGTCAGAGGCACCAGAGTCTGGAGAGTAGACAAGAACGCACCCCAAACTCAGATACAAACTAGTAAGATGGATGCCTATTTACAGAGAATATATGAGACTGATTCGTTGGGTTAAAAAAAAAAAACACCAGACTGGACAGATCAGAAATCTTACTGAGAACAGCAGGGAGCCCACCAGAGACATTCCCATCTGAGACTCAGCCCTTGCAGTTTCTATCTAGGTGACATTGGGTGACACTGGGCAGATCACT
Organism: Mustela nivalis; assembly: GCF_964662115.1. NCBI lineage: Eukaryota > Metazoa > Chordata > Mammalia > Carnivora > Mustelidae > Mustela > Mustela nivalis. The sequence continues at coordinate 47,392 of NW_028134084.1, read as the reverse complement.
GCCCTGAGCCTTGGCTTCTCCTTGTGCCAGTTACGAGGAGGACATGAGTTAACATGCAAGAATGAGGCAACGGAACCATTGGCATGTAATACGCCCTTGATACACATTAACAACTATTCTTATTGTTGTGGTTGATACTCCTGCCATCTTAATGCAAAAGATGTTTTTTTTCCATTCTTTAAGTGCAGGCTACACTTAGGGACTTTCTCCCAAAGAGTACAATATGGAAAGAGGGGGAAGAGTAGCCTTACAGTAGAGAAACATGACAAACACTGTCTCAGCCAGGTGCTCAAGGTCAGCTTCCACAGTGGAAGCCACACTGACAGTATGTGCCCTTGATATGATGTGGTGAAATGACTCTTTACCTCTGTGCTGTTCTTCGAAAAATCCCATAACTCCAGGCCCACCGTTAACAACACATTAAGCAACTCTCAAAGGGGCATTTTAGTAAATATCAGACCCTCAAAACTATCCAGATCACCAAAAACAAGGAAAGTCTGCAAAACAGTCACAACCCAGAGAAGCCTAAGGAGACGTGACAATTAAGTGTAATGTAGTGTCCTGAATAGAATCCTGGACCGAGAAAAGGACATCAGGGAGAAAAACTAATAAGATCCAAATAAAGTCTGATGTCTAGTTAACAGTAACATTAGTACTGGTTCATTGGCTGTGATTAAGGTGTCATGCTAAAGTAAAATGCTAATAGTAGGGGAAATGGAGTGCAAAGTGTACTGTGTTTGCAATTTTTCTATAAACCCATTCTTTAAGAAAAAAAAAAAAAGTTACTGCATCACAAAGCAGACTCAGACCTCTAAAGACAGAGGAAGAACATGCTTGCCAGACCAGTGGGGGCAGGGGTTAGGCAGAAGGGGTGCAGGGGAGGGGGAGACCCAGGCTTCCAGCTATGGCATAAAAAGCCCAACATAGGGAACATGGTCAGGGATACGGGGATGGCATCATGTGGTGGCAGATGGGAGCCACATATGTGGTGAGCACAGCATAACACACAGCAGAGGTAAGTCACTACTGTTGGACCCTGACATTAATGTAACACTGCATGTCAACTACACTCAGATTAAAAAAAAAAAAAAATTAAGGTTATTTAAATAAATAAGGAGCTACCATGCCACTTGGCACAAGGGGTGTTTCAGGTAGCTCTTTACACATCAGAAGGGAGAAGAGGCACAGTGTAGAACTCATAGACTCTGAAATCCAACATTAAACTCACGTGGGGCCATTTTCCCACTTGAAAAGCCCTCAGAACCACTTTTTTTTTTTTTTTTGACAGATCTAGTTTCTTAATGGTTGCCCTCTTACCCCTTCTGTTGTGGAGTCTCACCCCTCAAGGCCATCTCCCCATACCAGCTTTCTCCTCCCTGCTCCTCTCTCCTCCTTGCTAAGGCACCTCTATAACTCACATCTTTTCTTTCTAAATGTGTGGCAGGGAAGCAGCAAGCGGGTAATCAATGCAACCCACAGGGGATTGTACACAGGCTTGTGCTAAAGCTCAGTTATTTTCCTGAGGGAGCAACTTGAGAAATTGAACTACTATTTACTGACCGCACAGTCAATACCAGACAGCAGTCTAATCATTTTTGCAAAGCAATTTCATGTCATCCTCTCGAACAGGCTACAAACAAGTTAATATTAATATCCCCATTTTGCAGACAAGTAAATTGAGGCACAGATTATTTAAGCGACTTGTGCAAGGGCAGACACAAATAACAGACTGAAACATTATAAAGATAGAATAAAACTCGAAACAAATCCATTGTGTATCCACAACCCAATAAGAAGGAAACTCAGCAAATGCTCCCACCTCTGCACAGAAAGTTGGACATAAAATTCAATGAGGATAGAACGATAGGCCTCGAATCAGCTGCCCCCTCATCTCCAATGTGTGATTCTTAATTTGGAGCCTTTCTGAAAAGTCAGGATGCAGCTGCTTATAAAGGTAAAAATGCAGGGCGCCTGCATGGCTCAGTGGGTTAAGCCTCTGCCTTCAGCTCAGGTCATGGTCTCAGGATCCTGGGATCCAGCCCTGCATCCAGCTCTCTGCTCAGCAGGGAGCCTGCTTCCCCCACCGCCTTCCTGCCTCTCTGCCTATTTGTGATCTCTGTCTGTCAAATAAATAAATAAAATCTTAAAAAAAAAAAAAGGTAAAAAAATGCATCATCACTAATTGCTCTCTCTTTTTTTTTTTTTAAGCAATTTATTAACAATTTACGACAGATATTTCTGACCTCCACTTCATCTCCAAAACTCAGTCACCAACTGCCCTATTTCTGTCTTCCACTTTAGGCCCAGCCTGGGTTTGGAACTGGAAACTGACCAGCAGTGGGCTGTACATACCATCCACCTTCATCACCTTCTCACTCAAAAGAACCCCGAACTGGGACGTCTGGGTGGCTCAGCCGGTTAGGCAAGCTGCCTTCAGCTCAGGTCATGATCCCAGGGTCTTGGGATGGAGTCCCATATGGGGCTCCTTGCTCAGCAGGGAGCCTGCTTCTCTCTTCACCTCTGCCTGCCGATCTGCGTGCTTGTGTGTGCTCTCTCTCTCTCCCTGACAAATAAATAAATACATAAAATATTTTTTTTTAATTAAAAAAAAAAGAGCCCCAAACTTAATGGATTGATTTTCCCACTCTGTCAGACTCTCCCTAGCTTCAAAACAGCCTTTTGTCAATGTTTTGAATCCCTCCGAATTGGGTAATTCTCATCCAAGCCCTCTTATTCCACTAGTGAAATGTTTACCTAATGCATGCTTGAAAGTAACAAGGACAGCCATAACCATGGTCAGGTTTACTGAGCTACCCGGATTGGAGCTTTACAAAACATAGGCTATTTTCTTCTGACAATGACCATCCAGTAACGGCTGCTTATTTCCATTTTTAGAGTTGAAAAAACAGGCTGAGAGAGGTTAACAACTTGCAGAGTCACACAGCGAGGAAGTGCAGGAGTGACTCTTTGAGCATAATTTCACCTGCTCCAAAGCCAGAGGATTTCCCGCTTGTGATCTTTCCTCACTGCGCATGCTCCCCGGCTCTTCTCTCTTCCCAGCCTCACACGTGCCCTCTCCCCTGGTTCCTCGAAATGTCCTTTTCTCTTACACATTCTCTCAAATCCAGGTCGTCACCTTTCTCATGTGAGGAAAATCTCCACCTGAGGCAAAGAAGACCACGGGAGGGGAGGAGGCAGGCGGGGGAGGGGGCGCTGCTGGTGGGGCTGCCCCCCCCCCCAGCTCCCCAACACCTGCACTTCTCCCCGGAGCTTTGGGAGAAAATCCTCCTCCTTCTGTCCTTCAGGAGCTGAGCATCTCGTGGCAAGCCAGCGAACCTCTGTGAGCCTTAGTTATCACTCCTCCAAGTGAGCAGAATACTGGCTGTCCTGTCTACCTAACACGTATGAAATCTACGCTGATCATTTTGGCAGAAGCTTACCATATGCAACTGCATTTTTATTTATTTGTTTTTGAAGATTTTATTTATTTGCCAGAGGGAGAGAGAGAAAGAGCACAAGGAGGGGGAGTAGCAGGCACAGGTAGAGGGAGAAGCAGACTCCCCGCTGAGCAGGGGCCTGATGTGGGGCTCGATCTTGAGCCAGAGGCAGACAGTTAACAGGCCGCACGACCCAGGTGCCCCTGTAACTGCACTTTTAAAAAAGTTTTATGGTCAACAAACATCAACTGTGTGGATTCCATGTAACAAGCACTAGGCTGAGGGCCACATGTCACGATTTTAACATTCATAGCAAACATCAGGTCCCAAGTAGTACTGATTAGATCCCTGTGGCTCAAAGAAGGCAAAGGACTTAAAGAGTATTATCAGAAAAGAGCAGATATATCGTATATAAAACATGCTGAGGTAGTTTTTAAATTGTGAGGAATGAGACCAAGAAATCTGAACTTTATACATGGATGGGTTTCAGATTTAGAAATTTCTGTAAGAACCATTATGCTAGCTAGGAACGTACCTAAAAATAGCTCATTATCCTTCTGGATTGCATAAAGAACTTTCAACCTAGGATTACGGCTTATGATCACCTCTCTGTTAGCTGGTTTACATCGCACTGTGAGCTGTGAGCTCTTGCTGCATAACCTTATGCATCTCCTAAGCCCCTAACATAGTACCTAAATGGAATGAAATGGAATCTTCTTGGGCAAGGATAAAGACAATATGGTCATTAAAATCTTACCCACCATTTCTTTTTTATTTTAACTCTAGCGTAGTGAAATAGGTGATGGGGATTAAAGAATACATATATCACTATAAGCATGGAGTAATGTATAGAATTGATGAATCACTGTATAGTACACCTGAAAATTTCACCTGTTCTCTGGTGCAGACACAAGTGAAAATCTCCAAAGAAGAGGATCTATATGACTGATCTCTGGAGAGGATGATACTAACATTACTGATGTTATAATTAATAACAGTTCTGATGCAATAAAAATGAAATTGTGTTCTTGGAAGTTATATTTGTTAAGGTCATTAATAAGGATGAAGAAGCTGAAGATAATACTAACAACTAACATTTATCAGCCAGAGAATCGTGCGAAGTATTTTTTACTGTGTATTTTATTTTTTTTTTTTTCATTTTCTCTCTACTCTGGTCCTAGGGGAATCATAACATCTGGCTAAGGACATCACTACTGGGTGGATTACATGTAGTTTATACTATTAGTGTCTATAGATCATAGATGAGAAAAATGAGCCTTAGAGAGTTGAAACCATTTGCCAAAGTTTATATATCTAGCGAACTGCAGATCTAGAATGAGAATTCATGCCAAGATCAAGTTTTGAGTCTGAACTTGGACCTCCATGCCCCCATCCTCCCTTTTAGGTGTGAATCCCAGCTCAAGGCAGGTGGGCCTGAGCTCCACCCTTAGCAGCAAAGAAGAAAAGCCTGGAAACCAGCACTCATCACTCAGCTTGCTGCCTCCCCTTCTCTGGTGCCCTTTTCATCAAGTTCAAAACATTCTCTTCATACTGGGCTGTTAACTTTCTTCTAACTTCCTCTTCTTAATGAGGCCTTTACTCTCACTCAAGCACAGCCTTACTACCTGCCCTTCTTCTGCATTGTAGCTGTTGAAAAATCACACCCAAGCAGAAGAAGTATAGTCAGGGGTATTGTCATAGTGTCGTGGAGTGACAGATGGTAGCAACACTTGTGGTGGGCGCAGTGCAATGTATATGTCTATCAAATCATGGTGTTGTACACCAGAAACTAAATATAAATTGTACATCAATTATACTCAAAAAAGGGAAAGACAGACAGACAGACAAAAGAAGAGAAAAGAAACAAAACAAAAAGGAAAGAAAAGAAAATGCACATCCTTTCGGTCTTAGTACCACTCAATAGTCCATCTTAGGGAATAGATTTTTTCTCTCCCTTCACACTTCTGCATTTGTCATCAGCCTCCAAAGCCAGAATACAGAAAGGCTCGAACCAACTCAGCTGTACCTTTCCCAAATACTGATAAGTCAGCCATGGAAACCCCAGTGCTACAAACGCCTGGTGGCAGACGTTTGGTTTGGTAGCAAAACAGATACTGTAAGGGGCCCAAAAGAAACCATTCCTGAAATCACCTTCCTCCTGATGTGCTGACTGACAAGCAACCCAGGCACTTCATTTCCCAGGACCACCACAATGCCCATAGCAGCCTGAACGCAGGAAGTGGCATGGTGTAACTGAAAGGGCAGCCATCTTGAAACCTGAAGACCAGCTTGGCTGTGTCTCTTACTGGGTACACAAGCTTGGGTGGGTCATTTAACTTAATCTGACTCTCAGTGTCTTCAGACACGAAATGGAGCTAATATTCTTCCTAATGGTATGTCATCCAGCGTGCACATAAGCCAGAAATCTCCAAGTCATTCTTGTTTCTTCCCTCTTCCCAATCCCAACACCCATTCTCTGAATTCTGTTGATCCCATGTATTAAATAGCTCTCAGATCTCCTTGTCTCCATTCCCGCCAGCTAGGTTAGTTCAGGCTTAATAGTGTCCTCACAGACTACCACTAGGTCCTTCTAGCCCATCTCCCTGCTCCCAGTCTAAGCACCACCATCAATCCCTTCCTCTCATTGAAGACAATTATCTTGCTAAAGTCAACATCTCATACTGATACTCAGTAAAATCATTATGACTTTCCATCATTAACAGAATAAAGTGCAAATTCACCAACCTAAGATACAAAGTCCTCCATGACCTTGATCTTACCTCCTTAAAACAGCAGGATCTTTCCAATGCTAGTCCTTGAAACACCCCTCCACTAGGCTTACTCAAAAGGCAGAACCTGGCTTCCAAAATGAAAAAACCCTGGGCTGACCAGGTATGACCAGATCTGAAGGCTCACATATCATTGGGAAGCAGCTTCTCTCCATGTTTTGCTTTATTTTCTTCCATAGTGACATTACTCTCGATTAGGCTCTTCCTACTCAATAACCAATCTGCCTCCAGCTGTTTTAGGTTTACTAACTAATTATTTTGCAACCTTTTGGGAAGAGAGCATCTTTTTCTCACTAATTTCAACACCAGGCAAAGTCGCAATGGTCCACCTTGGGTCACCGGCACATCCCTTTACCAAACATTGTTCCTAACAGGAATAGGGTGATGAAGCACCACCCAGGAAGAAGTGGACAAAGTCAGCTGCGCCTAAACCACGTGACTTAATAATAGGGTTACCTACAAACATCAGACTGCTACCACCAAAATAAGAAGAAAGGGTGCTCGCATGGCAAAAACACCACCTAATTTATGATTCTTATCTACAAGAACTTCTCTCCTACCCAAAGCTTCTAAATTTAGTGACTGAAAACTACCATTTTATCTTGTCCACTTTGTTTATTTTGTTAGTTTCTGAGAGGTCAGGAATTCAGAAATGGCCCAACCAGGCCTTTCTTGGTTGGGGTCTCCTATGGTTGCAGGGAGATGTCAGCAGGGACTCAGGTGGCCTTGGTGTCACAGACAGCTGCCTCACAAGGTGACTGCTCATACAGTTTGCCACCAGCTCAGTGGGGCTGTCCACTGAATGCCTACACGTGGTTTCCTCATCATGACCACCTTGAAACAGATGTCCTTCTTACACAGCAACTCAGGACGCCAGGGTGTCTCTTCAACAAATGGTGCTGGGGAAGTTGGACAGCTACATGTAGAAGAATGAAACTCAACCATTCTCTTACACCATACACAAAGATAAACTCAAAATGGATAAAAGACCTCAATGCGAGGCAGGAATCCATCAGAATCATAGAGGAGAACATAGGCAGTAACCTCTTCAACATCAGCCACAGCTACTTCTTTCAAGATATGTCTCCAAAGGCAAAGGAAACAAAAGTGAAAATGAATTTTTGGGACTTTATCAAGATCAAAAGCTTCTGCATAGCAAAGGAAACAGTCATTTTTTCCCCCACAGAATGGGAGAAGATATTCACAAATGAATACAGACAAAGGGCTGATATCCAGTATCTATAAAGCACTCCTCAAACTCAACACACACAAAACAGATAATCATGTCAAAAAATGGGCAGAAGACATGAACAGACACTTCTCCAATGAAGACATACAAATGGCTAACAGACATACAAAGGAATGTTCATCATCACTAGCCATCAGAGAGATTCAAATCAAAACAACATTGAGATACCACCTTACACCAGTTAGAATGGCCAAAATTAACAAGACAGTAAATAACATGTGTTGGAGAGGATGTGGAAAAAGGGGAACCCTCTTACACTCTTGGTGGGAATGCAAGTTGGTGCAGCCACTTTGGAGAACAGTGTGGAGATTCCTTAAGAAATTATAAATAAAAAGTTAAAAAAAAAAAAAAGAAAGAAATTATAAATAGAGCTTCCCTAGGACCCTGCAATTGCACTACTGGGTAGTTACCCCAAAGATACAGATGTAGTGAAAAGAAGGGCCATATGTACCCCAATGTTCATAACAGCAGTGGCCACAGTCACCAAACTGTGGAAAGAACCAAGATGCCTTTCAACGGATGAATGGATAAGGAAGATGTGGTCCATATACACCATGGAACATTATGCCTCCATCAGAAAGGATGAATACCCAATTTTTGTATCAACATGGATGGGACTGGAAGAGATTATGCTGAGTGAAATAAGTCAAGCAGAGAGAGTCAATTATCATATGGTTTCACTTATTTGTGGAGCATAACAAATAACATGGAGGACATGGGGAGATGGAGAGGAGAAGGGGAAGTTGAGGAAAATTGGAGGGGGAGATGAACCATGAGAGACTACGGACTCTGAAAAACAATCTGAGGGTTTTGGAAGGCCAAGGGGTGGAGGTTGGGGGAGCCTGGTGGTGGATATTATGGAGGGCAAGTATTGCATGGAACACTGGGTGTGGTGAAAAAAATAATGAATGCTGTTTTTCTGAAAATAAATAAATTAATTTAAAAAATTATTGTGTAGCATTTTGTCCAAACCAAGTAGAATAGATATAGATATAGATATCCAATTCTGCTTTTTACCATCTAGGAGACTTGGGGAACAATTTTTTCATAGATTCTCTTTCATCAAACAAGAATACATGATATCTCTACCTACCTCGAAGAGGTGGTGGCAAGACCCACAAATGATGGTATAAGGAGAAGCTCCTTAAGGAAGGGGGTTATTTTTCCCAATCAGCTTCTCTGCCATTTCTAGTGGTGAGAAAACACTTCCCTTTCCTGCTTTCTTGGGGACCAACCTCCCTTACCTACCCCCATGTGTGAGCATGTGACCTTAGTCAAACCAATCATAACTATTTACTGATGACCATATTGAACAATTTGGGCTTAAGCACACACACCAGTTTGGTTCACAGATAACCAGAATAAATCTTATAATTCAGAGAAAATTTGGAAAGGAGAAGCTTTCTTTCCAATGGAGGTGCTAATTCATTTTGGTTCAAACCAAAACCGCTGAAGGGCTACAACTAGTAAGGAAATGCCCAACAAAGAAGGACACAGAGGAAAACAGCAGAACAAAGAGATAGGTAACTAATCATATGTGATCAGACATGAATCTCTGGTTCTAGCTCTCCTTAAAATACACTGTAGCTATTAACTAATTTCCATTTTTAAGTGACGTTTCCTTTTGTTTCTGTATCTTAAAACTATAAGGAGTCCAAATTTATATGTACCCTATAATTTATGGTAATATACCTATAGATCTCCTCCTTTATCTGAATACATCCTTTACTTTTAATATTACATTCTGACTTTCACTTCAAAACAATATCCAAAAGCTATAATTCAAGGAAACTTTCCTGGAAACAAATTAATTAGACATACTATATAACTGAGAAAATTGACTGATAATAATTATCACCATGATATGTAATTTTTTTCTTAACAGCTTTATTGAGCTATAATTTACATATCACCAATTCATCCACTTAAAGTGTACAATTCAATGTGCTTTCGGTATCAGAGCCAAGAAATCATGACCAAATCCACTGTCATGAAGACATTCCCTTCTAAGAGTTTTATATTTTTGGTACTTAATTTCCCTGATCCATTTAGAGCTTATTTTTGTGTATGGTACGCATACACCAGGGGTCCAATTTCATTCTTTGGCATATTGATATCCATGTGTCCTAGCATCATTTGTTAAAAAAACTAATCTTTCCCCCATTGAATTGTTTTGGCACCCTTGCTGAACGCTGGTTGATTACAGTTGTAAGGGTTTATTTCTGGACTCCCGATTCAATTGCAAGGATCTCTATCTATTCTTACTCCAGGACTGTATGGTTTAACTTACCACAGTTTTACAGCAAGTTTTGAATTTAGAATGTTAAGTCCTCCAACTTCATTCTCCTTCTCCAAGACAATTTTATTTTATTTTTTAAGAAAGATTTTGTTTATTTATTTGATAGAGTGAGACACAGCTAGAGAGGGAACACAAGCAGGGGGAGTGGGAGAGGGAGAAGCAGGCTTCCTACTGAGCTGGGAGCCCAATGCAGGGCTCCATCCCAGGACCGTAGGATCATGACTTAAGCCGAAGGCAGATGCTTAATGACTGAGCTACCCAGGCACCTCTCCAAGACAATTTTAGCTAGCTATTCTGGATCTCTAAATTTCCATATAAGTTTTAGGAATGACTTAACAATTTTTGCAAAAAAAAAAAAAAAATACAGCTGTTTCCTGACTGAGATTACATTGAACCTATAGATCAATTTGGCAAGTACTAACCTCTTAGTTATATTGTATCTTCTGACCAAGAACATAGGATGTCTTTCTATTTATTTAGATCTTTAATTTCTTTCAACACTGATTTCTAGTTTTCAGTGTACATCTCTTGAATCCCTTCGATTGAATTTACATCCTAGTATTATCTGATACAATTGTAAATGTATTTTAAAAGTAAAATATTAATTTGGAATATCCAGTAGAATCCATCTGCAATATTGATTAGTGTACAGAAACTCAATCATTTTTTTAAAGATTTTATTTTTAAGTAATCTTTACACCCAATATGGGGCTCGAACTCACAGCCCTGAGCTTAACAGTGGCACTTTCTACTGATTGAGTGACCTGCAACTTGCTGAGATTGTTTATTATTTATAATAATGTTTTAGTAGATTCCTTAGAATTTTCAATATATGAGATTATGTCATCTGCAATAGAGATAGTTTTACTTCTTCCTTTCTAGCCTAGGTTTATTTCTCTTTCTTGTCTAGTTGCTCTGGCAAGAATCCCAATACATTGTTAAATAGAAATTATGAGAACAGTTATTTTTTTTTCTTGTTCCTGATCTTAAGGGGAAAGAATTAAGTCTTCTCCCATTAAGTATGACCTTAGCTATGGATTTTTTGTGGAGGTCTTTTATCGGAGTGAGGAAGTTCTCTTTTATTTACTATTTGTTGAGCTTTTTCTAATCATGGAAAGTTACTAGATTTTGGCCAATGCTTTTTCTATGTTTACTAAATGAGATATATTCTTGACAGAATTATTGACTTTAAAGAAAAAGCTTCTTAAGCATATAAGCAAGACAAAGTCACTATAAAGAAAGGAAAATCAAATCACCATTGAAATTCTGAACATCAGTGTTTTACCTCAGAAGAAAAGGGAGTAACATATCTAACATACACAAGGAAAGTAAATGCAAGCCACAGATTTTATATCTAACCAAACTGACCTTCAAATATAAAGGCAGATGGCTATCAAAATATAAGAACCCAGAGTATAATGTTACTATGAGCCCACATAAGCTATGACTATAATTAAAGCATGGACTTTAAAAATTATAAAAAATCACTTTTAAATAAAATTTTTAAAAGATTTTATTTATTTGTTTGACAGAGAGAGAGAGATCACAAGTAAGCAGAGGCAGGCAGAGAGAGGGGGATGCAGGCTCCCCACTGAGCAGAGAGCCCAATGGGGGGCTCGATCCCATGACCCTGAGATCATGACTTGAGCTGAAGGCAGAGGCTTAACCCACTGAGGCACCCAGGTGCCCCTTAAATAATTTTTAAAGTGCATCTTTTGGAATAAAAATAGCTCACCAAAACTAACTCTAGAAGAATTGGAAATTACAAGGAGACCTTTACCCATTAAGGAAAGTAAACCAGTAATTAATAATTTATTCCTACACACACAGAAAGTACCAGACTTCCAGAGAAGAAAAAATACACCCCAACTCATTTCGTGAAGCTAGAATAACCTTGAGATGAAAACAGTGAGAACAAGGAAAAGTAACAGCTAGATGAGCTTATGAATGTAAATGTAAATGCCCTAAGAAAATATTAGCACTAAGTAACTCTGGCATTACAAAAAAAAAAAAAAAAACATTGCCTAGGGGCCCTGGCTGCCTCAGTCAAAAGAGCATGTGACTCTCGATCTCAGGGTCATGAGTTCAAGCCGCACGGTGGTTATAGAAATTACTTAAATAAATAAAACTTTTTAAAAAAATTACCTAGTTGTCGGGGCGCCTGGGTGGCTCAGTGGGTTAAAGCCTCTGCCTTCGGCTCAGGTCATGATCCCAGAGTCTTGGGATCGAGCCCCGCATCCGGCTGTCTGCTCCACAGAGAGCCTGCTTCCTCCTCTCTCTCTGCCTGCCTCTCTGCCTACTTGTGATCTCTGTCTGTCAAATAAATAAATAAAATCTTTAAAAAAAAAAATTACCTAGTTGTGACCAAGTTGTGTTTTTTCCAGTAATATAGCAATACTTTAATATTAGAAATTTAATCATTTTACAGTATTAAGAGATTAAAAGGGAACAAAATAATTCATCTCAATATATGAAGCAAAAACAGGCATTAAATACAGTTTGATTCAATACCCATTCATGATAAAGTAATTAGCACAGAAGGAATAGAGGAAAAGTTTCTTAATCTGCTTAAGGACATCCCTTTAAATAAACTTTCCTATTACTTAGTGTTAAAAGAAGAAACAAAGCACTCATTATTTAGATATGATATGATTATCTAGATTAAAAAGGAAAAGATAATATACAAACATGTTTTGCTAATTAATAAAAGGGTTCAAATGCATTTCTATTATCTATTATTATTTTATCCCTATTCTCTAACTAGGAATAAAAAGTTAGCAAATATAATTTTTTAATAGTACAATGCACTATTTTAGAAAGATTTAACTAAAGAGACATTGTATTTCTAAGGAAAAATCATAAAACTTTTTTAAAAGATTAAGATTTAAATAAGTGTAGAAATAATTGAGAAGAATCCATATAGTAAAAATGTTAATTCTTCCCAAATTAATTTATAAATTGAATTCCACTTAAAATACCAATTTTTTAATGGTTTTGGCAAGTCAGGTTATTTTTTAGATTCCACTTATGAGTGAAATCATTTGGTATTTGTCTTTCTCAGTCTGAGTTATTTCACTTAGCATAATACCCTCTAGGTTTAGCCATGTTATCTCAAATAGCACATCTCATCCTTTTTTGTGACTGCATAATATTCTTGTGTGTGTGTGTGTGTGTGTGTGTGTGTGTACCACATCTTCCTTATCCATTTGTCCATTGGTGGACACTTGGGTTGCTTCCATAGCTTGTCTATTATAAATAATGCTGCAATGAACATAGGGGTGCATGTATCTTTTTGAATCAGTGCTTTCATTTTCTCTTGATGATAAATCAGTTTTAAAATTAATGTGTAATGCAAAGGTCCGGGAACAGCTCAGAGAATTTTAAGAAAAATCAAATTTGAAGGCAGTGAGAAACATGAGAAAAAAAATTAAGTTTAGAATTTTTTACCCCCAAATATCAAAATTGCAAATCTATATAGTAAATCAGATAAGATGGCATTGGTAGATTTAGATAAGCTGACCACTGGAACAAAGCAGAAAGCTCAGAAACAAACCCATATGTATGCATAAATTGATCTAACTCAGAGAGAGTTGTTGAAGGTCAGTGGAAAAATGACAAGCTATCTACAAATGATACTAGGACATATATGGGTGAATGATAACTGGACCTTTACTACAGATCAAACCAAAAATCACTTCTTGGTAAGGATCTTAATATAAAGAGAAAACCCTCAAAATGTTGAGAAAAATGCACCAACTTTATGACATTGGAGTGTTTGTTAAGCAAAATACAAAATGCATGAAGAAAAATTAATAAATTTAACCATATTAAAATTAAAATGTTCTGTTCATCAAAGACACCAAAAACATATACAATATATATCAAAATCCAAAGATTTTGTTACTGACAAAAGATCAGTGTGTGTGTGTGTGTGTGACCCAACAGATGTATATTTTCTACATACCTATAACTAATAATAAATTTGAAATATCGGTAAAATATATGAAGCCAATATAATAGAGGAAACTCAAATATAAAAAAGCAAACAAAATGTGTTCACGTTCACTAGTAATCATAAAAGTGATCATTAAAACCACAATGGAAAACCACTTCACACCTGTACAATAGGCAAAAATATTTAGGGAATTGGGGAAGATTTGAAGAAATAGGATATTTCACATACTGATGGGTATGAACTGATACAACCCCTTCCAGAACAATCTGGCAACATTTAATTAAGTGGAGCATATTCCTACCCTAGAACCATTCAGTTCCACTTCTAGGTGCTACACACAGCTACTTTCACTCACAGGAAGATGGAGCGTTATATAACCATATCCATCATCTCATGAGTAAACAAATAATTTGTGGCATATTTATAAAATGAAATGTTACACAACAGTAAAAATTGCCAAAGCTACAGGTAAGGACACAGATGAATCTGGGAAAACTCACACTGAGGAAAAAAAGGCAAGTTACAGAACAGTTACCATTTGACACAATTTACATAATATTATAAAACAAGTAAAACAATACTAAAAATAATAAAGCTATATAAATGTGTAATAAAAATATAGAGAGCTGATGGAAAGAATAAATACCAAAATGAGATCTGTATGACCTTTGTAGGTACAAGAAGAAATTTAACTGGATTGTTCACGATGCTGGTGATAGATACTTAGCATGGGTTATACGATTCTTCATACTTTTTTCTATGTCCAAAACATTTCAAATAACTATGTATTTTTTTGTTGTTTCAAATAACTATAAAGAGAGAAAAATCTCACACTATCATGAAAAGATGTTAGACAATAAATAGAGTGAAAATATATCAACACCCCCATATATATGTATGGCCCATTTTAAAATAAAACCTTGGGGTACCAGGGTGACTCGGTCAGCTAAGCATCTGCCTTCAGCTCAGGTCATGATCTCGGGGTCCTGCAATCAAGTCCCACACTGGGCTCCCTGCTCAGTGTTAAGTCTATTTCTCCCTCTCCCGCTCTGTGATCTCTCTCACTTTCCCTCTCTCAAATAAATAAAGATGTTTAATAAATAAAAATAAAAGCAAACACTCAAAGGAAACAGACCTGCAAAATCAAAGAGTGGAAAGATATATGCTATAAAGTTAACAGTAGCTAACATTTGGTGTTAGGTTTATGATGGTTTTTAGTTTTATTTGTGTTGTCTGCTTCATTTTCTCTAGTGAGCATAATTAGCTCTTAATGAATCTGTTGAATCTTAATAAACATTTCTCAATGTCACAGTTTTAACAGTGACAATCGATGCACTTGTGCTGAAATGTCTTTAAGGAGCAAACACAATCGGGGCTGCCTGGGTGGCTCAGTTGTTGAGCGTCTGCCTTCCGCTCAGATCATGATCTCAGGACCCTGGGCTAGAGCCCTGCATTAGGCTTCCTGCTTGGTGGGAAGCCTGCTTCTCCCCCATTCCTCCTGCTTCTCCCTCCCCTACTCCTCTTCCTTCTCCCTCCCCTACTCCCCTTGCTTGTGTTCCCTCTCTCACTGTGTCTCTCTCTGTCAAATAAATAAAACCTTAAAACACACACACACAATTAGAAAAAAGCTTCCGAGATGGTTAAAAAGTGGACCCAGTCCTCCATGAGGTTCCTGGTTGGAAACAGACCGTTAAAAGTGGAAGAGGTCCCTAAGTTCAGCAAACATTGCACTTGAATTTCAGTACTCTCTGACATTTTAGACAAGAGGATTGTCCCCGCTCTGCCTTTCTGGTTCCAGAAAGGAGCTAATGTCTTTCCCAACAGTGTGAAATAGCTGTCAAACATGTCTTTTTTGTCACTGCCTTTTTCACACCAACTGGTCTACTTTCTTTTTCGAACAAGGAAAAGATAGCACTGCAGCTTTTCCCCCAACTATAGAAAATGGATGTAACTGAAGCATAAATTGTGCTGGGATTTTGTTTTTCACTCACGCCTTAGTGAAGATGCTTGCTATCAGAGTATACAAGGCTTCCCTACTTGCTCTCTGACCCAGCTTGTGATCAAACAGCGACAACAAAAAGAGTGTGCGTTTCTCTGCACGATTTGACTCCTGGGGAGGAAAAAAAAGTACTATAAAGGAAAGGATTTCAGAAATGTCAGGAAATGTAGCACCAGTTGTTGGTCTGGTTAGTTGTTTCACAAATACTAGAAGCCACTGACCATCTACACAGCACCCGTATTGAGACTCCTTGTTAACTTAATACCAAACTATTATCTCACCTTTTCTGCATAGCTGGGTGCTTTGAAGTTTATGGTGACTCCAAGTCAAGTTCAAGGTTGGACCCAGACAAGCCTGTCAGCCAAAGTAATCTCAGTTCCCCCAGACAATGTGATTCCTTCAGTTAACTTTGACTAAAGACCAGCAGCACATTCGTTCCCCTCATAGGGAGGTTTAACTAAACTTGGGGCAGGGAGGTGAGTACTGAAGGTATGCCCATCTGAAGCCAGAAACCACATAGACATTGCCTACCCTATGGGAGGTTGGTCACTGGATGATACTGACACCATCGAAATGGGTAAGAACTTCCTAAATGTTATTTGTTATTACATTAAAATTTTTGAAAATTTCTGTTGCAACTTTAATGGTGCTAGTCCTTCCCAGGGGTAATGATTTTTAGGACATTCTCATTCAAACGAGCATGCCTAGCTCCAGCTCATCTCTGCTACCAGTTGCCAACACCATTTCATTGAACCCATTTGTATGAAAAGGCAATGTCCTCTTTTCTCTGTTATTGTCTCGTTTTCTAAGGCACTAACCTTTTAATGCCTATTTCAGGCAGTGGGGAGGCATTGCCTGGCACTGGTAACGAGCTTCCACTTCTGTTTCTTTCCCCTGGGGAAAGGCACCCCAACCGCAGGTAAGCAACTAACAAGCATTTTGCAAAATAAAATTTGTTAAGCATAGTTCCTTGAAATAGATTTGTTCTAAGTTTCATCTTTCTTGGTGAATTGGAAACATCTTTTCCTTCACTGCCAAATGCCACTGGCCATTCAAACCTCTGGTATTTTTCCCACATTAAATAACAAATATTATCAAAATCAGATAAATGGCTTGGTTTTTAATATTAGAACACTGTTGTCAAAGACTTGTGGACCAACACCCACAAAAGAAAGACATTTTTGCATGTCCTCTATAGAGGAGCTTTGAGGTGATAACTGGGAATGGTTTACTCCACCCAGGACTGGCCCTCATATATGGATGTTGTGTTTCTCCATTTTGTCCTCTGCAATTTGGCATTTCCAGGTGGCCAATTATTTAGAGCCAGGAAAAAGCTAATTTGCATTAACTAGCTCCCAGCAAATTTTTTCTAGAAATGCTCTTGAATCCGCCCCTTCTTGCATCCATCCCAGCAGCTACTGCCCCATTTCAAGGCTCCCACCCAGCTGACTCCAACAAACTTCTCTCCATTTCTCCTTTTTTCCCTTCCTACACCTTGTTGCTCCAGAACTTTCTTAGAAGGCAAATCTGGTGATCACATCACTTTCCTACGTAAAGCCTCTCATGGCTGTCCACTAGCCTCAGGATAAAATTCCAGCATCATGACCTCGTGTTCAAGACCCTTTGTGATCTGCCCCTGACACAGGGATAGCCACGTGCCTGACCACTCCTGTCTTGTGGCTCTAGTGTACTACACTCCTTCATGGCACTTATAGCATTGGGCTCTCACAGAATAGAGTGAGGACACATTTTGAAAGAAAAACTTTTTTTAAAAGATTCTATCTATTTGTTTGAGACAGAGAGAGACGGAGCATGAGCGGGGCAGGGGTGGTGGGTGGAGGGTGGACAGACAGATGGAGAGGGAGACTCCCTGCTGAGCACAGAGCCCGACAGGGCTCAATCCCATGACCCTGAGATCATGTCCTGAGCTGAAATCGAGAGTCAGACACTCAACCAAATGAGCCACTCAGGCACCCCTGAAAGGAAATGTTTTAATAAAATCAGTTATTTCTTCCCTACATTTTAAAAAAAGTTTTTCTTTTCACATACAGTGCCTTAAAGTCCCCAACATAGTTTCCAGTACCGTATGAGGTAACAATCAAACTTTATTGTCTTTCACGTGATTCACTAGTTGAACAGATGGCATTTAACCAAGAAATATCCTTAAAGTGGTCATTGTCAATTTCTGGAATATTATACCTACAAGAAAGCTTAGAAATAAATGTCTTTGGGGATTATGCAAATCTCCTTAAAATTTGACCCCACCCAGTTTTCTGTGCATAGAGGACTTCTTAAGACACAAAGAGTACAATTCAAAAAGAAACAACATTGACAGATTTATCAAACTTCATCAACAGGGCCTATAGACAAAATTAAAAGATCAGCTGCAGACTGGAAATATACATTTATCACACATATTTATTGGATAAGGGGTGACTATGTAGGCTACATAAAGAGCTCAACTTAAAAAAAAAAATCAGAAATGTGGGGAACAGTTTTTGTATAGACTATTCACATTAGAGGAAATTTAATAAATCTGCTAAAAATGCTGAACATTATTAATCTGAATATGTATGATAAAATTACAATAAAACTACTGTACACTTTAAAATGTGTTAAAAGGCTAGACTTCGTGGTATGTGTGTTGTTGCTGTTTATCAGGATTAACAACAGAAAACCATGAAAAGTGGCATCGCACTCACCAGAATAACAAATAATGGGCCTGTGGCTACCAAATGTTGGGGAGGACAGGGCAGTGTGCTTTGATTATCTCTTGGTACCCCTGGTGCTTATGGGAATGTAGATTGGAAGAGCTACTTTGGCACAGAGACTTTTGCTGAACTTCATGGACCATGTATGGGACCCTGGGACTGTGAATCTGGCTTAGGGTTTTTGAATCTGGAGTAAGAGCTCAGTTTATGGAATGAGCATCAACACAGAGGACTCTACAGAGGGCCCAGCTCTAGCTGCAGGTCAGCATTGCTAAACAGGTGCACAGACGGACAGATCTAGAAGGTTCTCAGCAAAGGAGGAGAGACTTCTCAAGGCTGTGTCATACAGGATTGTTCATGAAGGACTCCACGAACATGTTTGCAGCCTCTCCCAGCTGTGGCAAGTGTGAAGCCCATCCGAGGTAATCAGGAAATTCCTCTACACTGGATTTGGCACTTACCCACCTCCACGTTGGGGAAGGAAGAGTCAGGATTTTCTTGGAGCCAGGATCACAGGCCTGCCTAGTTCATGGTTTAAATACTAGTCATTTTGTTTCAGAAACCAATCCTGCCCCTTTCTCTCTCAGACTGACGGAAAAAAAAATCAAGCAATCAACATTCATTGAGGGACATCTTCATGCTGGCACTGTGGGGAATACAATCTAGCTCGAGATACTGTCCCTCCTACTCTCCAGGCTCTGTTCCTGGGGAACTCAAGACACTATTGATTTCAACATTAACATGACGTCTTTCTGTCGTGGTTTCCCTCCTGCTTTCCATGAAAATAGCCAGTCTCTTTGTATTTCTTCTTCCTAGGATTTTTTTTTTTTTTTTTTTTTTTTTTTTTTGCAGAAATGAAGTAGTAGATTACTGGAGGACAGCTCGTCTTTTCTCCCTCCCTCTCCATTCTCTTTTGCTCCTTCTTGCTCCCTAGAGTGGAAATCTGAGTCTCTGAAAGCATTTACAATAAGGCAAGAGGAACCAGGAGAGTACCTTTGCAGGTAGCCAGGGAAAGGCTTCCATCAGTAACACATCTTTCCTGTTGGTGGTCCCGGTCTTCCTGACCCTGAGGCCTACCTGGGGAAGTGAGGCAGTAGGTCCCCAACCTACACAAAGCCCCTCCAAGCAAGAAACACACGCAGCAGCTGCTTGACTTCAGGAGACCAGTGTGGACTAAAGCCCCAAGAACAGGTACCTCCTTGACCCTTGACACTCTCTAAGTAAGACCCTTGGGACTGTTAGGGACTGTTAGGCAACTGGGGGCAGCGAGAGTTGGGGGGAGCCCCAATAATGACAGTCCAGTGGGGTGGGGACTCAGTCATACTTAATTCATAAGCAGCAAGAACAACCAACGTTATGTTACTTGCACACCCTTGCTTGCACAGTGTTAACACTCATATCATCTCTACACGTGAAATCAGAGACCGTGAGAGCTGGGGTGATCCTTAAAACTTGTCCACGTTCCTCTTGTCATCACGATCCAGCAAGCCCCGTGATTGTCAAAGGCAGGCAAATTACAAAATTACAGGATCACAAGTAAACCCAACCCAGGTATTTTATCCAGCACCTTTTCCACAGGCTCACATCACTCGGTAGGAAAAGAATGGTGCTCTGAAAAGCTGGGACATCCCTAATCGTTTTAAAGTGAGGAAACAGAAAAAAACAAGTATCTCCAGGTAAGGCAGCAGGAGCGCTCAGAGGGCACGTGGAACTTCAGAAGCAAACGCTGCCTCATACTGCCCTCTGGTGGATTAAACTAAAAACGCCTCTACTCAGCACGGCCTCCCTAAATTCAAAGTGAACTTGAAACTCAAATTTAAAGAATGGGGGAGTTGGGGAAAGCCTTCTGTTCAAATTCAGATCCTAGATATAAAGCCTCTGATCACTAGGATTTTTGCCCCAAGGGAAATGCTAGCATGTTGGACGTAAGTAACAGAAGATGGTAACCAAAGAACGGTTTTGGTCCCAGCTCTGAAACCCTGGAGATATTGTCCAGTCTCTCTAAGGCTCATTTTACCCATCTGTAAAAGGGGTAAAATAATAGGACATCCCCTTGGGGAGCCTGAGTGGTTCATTCAATTAAGTATCCGACTCTTAATTTCAGCTGGGTTCATGATCTCAGGGTGGTGGGATTGAGCCCGTGTCAGGGTTCCACGCTCATTGTGGAGCTTCCTTGGGAGTTTCTCTTTCCCTCTGCCCCTCCCCCCACTCATGCTCACATTCTCTCTCTCTCTCTCAAAATAAGTAAATAAAATCTCTTAAAATCTCCTGATGTGTAAATACTGAGAACAGATTCACTTTTTCAAACTTTGTACAGGAACAAGCTGACTCTTTGGGCCTTAAGGTGGCAGGGGGCACTGCAGTGGAAAACCAGTTTGAGTCCTCTGACTCACTCATGCCAGAGCTAAGTGATTTCCATCAGTAAGGACATGGGAGCACTACCTTCATTTTAAAATGTATGGCACGTAAAGTGAGAGGAATCCCAGAGCAACAGCTGCATCTTCTGGGAAGAGGAGGGAAAAGTGCCCAAGACTGAATGGGGCTTTTAAAGTTAAAGCTTCTGGCATTTGCTCTAGGAGGCAGTAGGTCACAGTGCTCAGCATGTGGTTATTTTAGGGTGAGATGCACCAGCTCTGCTGATGACCAATGTTCCTCTCTCTTTACTTGTTAACTTTAAAACTCTTCCAAGAACTTAAAAGCACATCCCAGGGAGCCAGACTGCCAGGTCTGAATCCCAGCTTTGTCAATTGCCAGCTGTGTGAATTTGCTCTTCTCACTGCCTTATCTGTGTTCAAAGAGCACTTGGGAGTCTCCAGATAAAAAGCAGTTTTTCCCTACATCATATGAGTTGTCTGCATATCTCCTTTCTTCAGTATACCATGATCACCTAATAATATTAACAATACTAGAAAATATTTCTAGAGATTGTATCTCATCCTTCCCCTTATGAGTTGAACAACTTATATGCACTCTATCAGTGAACATTCATAACAACTCTAGGACAGGGTTCTTTTCCTTTCCATTATATGGAGAGAAACAGCACAGAGGATTAAGTAGCTTGTACCCAGCTCACACAGCTGGGTATAAGCTACTTACTTGCTACTTACTTAACTACTGGTAAACCATCCTTTGAACTCAGAAAGACTGACTGTGGATGGGATTACTCAAAAGGGGATCTGCAGGGGCACCTGGGTGGCTCATTGGGTTAAGCCTCTGCCTTTGGCTCAGGTCATGATCTCAGGGTCCTGGGATCGAGTCCCATATCGGGCTCTCTGCTCAGCAGGAAGCCTGCTTCCTCCTCTCTCTCTCTCTCTGCCTGCCTCTCTGCCTACTTGTGATCTCTCTCTGTCAAATAAATAAATAAAATCTTTAAAAAAAAAGGGGGGGGGGGAGGGATCTGCAGACCCTTGACAGTGCCCAAGGACATACTTTTGAGGTCTTCTAGTTCATCTCTAAATATATTTTTAGTTTTTGCATTTACTTTGATACCTTAAAACACTATCAGCACTTCTGGACTATCTGGATGACCACTTTCTAAGACGATACAAGTGCATGAGTTTGGCGCCTGCATCCCCATCCGGGCTTACGCTCACATTATTGGCTCCTGGTGGCATCCCTCACTTGCCACAGGCCACTGGGACAAGAACAAGGGAAAACAATATGTCAATGCCATGCTCAAGCTACATGAAGGCCAAGTGATCATCCCAAACAAAGGTGCCGTGGAACTTTTAATGGAGAAAAGTGGTGGCCGTCTTGAGACATCATGGCCCAGCGTACCAGAAGCATGGCCCATCGAAAAGAATTCCATCAGAGAAACACTGCCAGATCCCTGCTGTGAGTGGTGGTTTAATTTCAGTAAAGTATGACTCATTTTCTCCATTAAATTTTGTTCATTTGAATTTTGTTGGTTTTATTCTTTGTTCAATCTATAAACATATTCGACTTAACAGTTTTATAGGAATGGTAAATATAAGAAACATATGCCTAGATTTATGCTTTGACTTATCATAAGCAACATTATAATAAAAATAAATTAAGCAAACTGGCTCACTGTAAGGTTTTTGTTTTGCTTAGTTTTCATTTTAAAAGAGTGCATTCCTTAATTGTGAGAACATGGTATTGCACTGCAGTAAGCATAAGGGCTGAGGGTCTAATGGAGTGGTTTAGAGCTTGGGCTCAAGTTACACTGGATGGGGCTGAGGCTCAATCTAACACCTATTACCTGTGTGTCCTTGGTCAAGTCACTTCCCTTAGATTCAATTTCATAATTGGCTAAATAGGAAAAATGAGGTTTCTATAAGAACAAAATGAGAATATAAGAAGCAGTTGGCTTCTGCAAGCAGTGGGCTTGGCACAAGAGATCTGAGTAGAGCTGATAACATGAACAACAGACCACATGAAGACCATGCTTCCCCAATGAATACATAGATCCGTTCATAGACTTTGATACACGTCTTGCCTGGCTGTGATTCTGAGCTAGGAACTTACTAGTTGGAGGGAGAGAATTCTCCCCAATACAAGAGAGCTTATAGTTCCTGAGATGAGAGGTAAAACCACCGCAGTAGATATGCAGCTATTTAATTTCTGAGAGCATTTTCCTTTTATTTTAAAGAGTAACTTTCAAAAATCTGGGACAGCTTCCAATCAGGCAATTAAAATGGTTTCCCAGAATTCGTTTCTGACTTCCAGCCGAACACATTTTTTTAGACCTATCTTCCCCGCACATGCCTGTGGTCCTGAATATAGGAAATTTACTACAGATGCTGCTTTATTTCACTAGGGAGTTAGCAGCCTGCTGATCCATGGTTTGGCAAATCACTTGGAATTATTTCAGCGGAAGAAAGGTAATATTTATAAGAAAGAATGTGGTTCTTAAACACCATGAATATTCAATTGAGACCTGATGACATTTTAAATAATTACGTAATAACATTAACCACTATGCCATTAGCAATGCCATAAGTGAAAGAAACCTGGCCATTTGTGGCCAATGTTGTTCAGTATACATTTTAGTGTCAGTATCAGATTTGATTCTAGCTTGCCTGTTAATAGAGTGAGCCTGAAAAATTGTCTTTATTTCTTTTTCTCTTAATAGCCGCTACTTCCAACTGAGAAAGAATATTATTTTGATAGCATGAGTTTTGGCAATTTCTATTTCTTTTATTTCTACCTTCCCAGCAGGGTCTTCTAACCTAAAAGCCTGTTATAATTACTATAATTACTGTCATGGTACATTTCGTTCATTCATTGATTCAGTCAGCAAATAATTATTGAGTGACTACTCTTTGCCATGCACTCTAATAGCTCCTAGGGATTCAGTAGTAGGAAAAGAATATAAGTTGTCTGCTCTCAAGGAGTTTATCTTTCATTGGAGAAGTTAGAAAATAAATGCAGAAGCAAGTAATTAAGCAAGATAGTCTTAAATTTGAATGACTGTTAAACATGATGCTATCATGGTAATAAAGCAAGTCCATAGATGGTGAATGGGGCCTCTGCTGGAGGGCTACTTTAATCAGGATGACCATGGAAGTTTTTCCTAATTAGGAGAGTCAAGAGGTGAAGAATTAGAGGAAGTTGGCTGTGTGAGGATCTGAGAAAAAGATCCTAGGTAGAGGGACCCAATTAAAAAAAATTTTAAAAAGCTGTGAGTGATAAAGGAGCTTGAGCAGACTCAAGGATCAGTCAGCACATTAACCTGAATGGCTGAAACACATTAACCAGAGGAGCAGGTAGTAGAAGACATTGATAAGAAGACGGGATTTGGTTGCTGTTTGGGGAACACAGTATAAGAAATCCAGAGAGGGAAACCAGGCAGGACACTATTATTGTGGTCCAGGTGACGTATCCTTACACAAAAGGATATGGAGAGAACGAAGTTAGAGGGATGTGGATGGATCGAATCCATGTCTTAAAGTAGAATGGAGGGAGATGTTATGACTTATTGTTTCTTCAGTGTCTTTCGTGTGGTTGTTTTTGAAATGGAAATCAGGATTAAAATGCCCTGTTGTTTTCACCTACTTTGTTGAGACCCAAAGAGCTGTAATAAATTGTATGACTCTCTTGGGACAGAGTGCTAAAATCCACACCATCCAACGGAAATACACTTCTGTCCAGAGTTCTGAAACTTCCTCCTGCTCGCTAGGAGCTTGCAGGCTAAAATAGAGCACATTCAACAGAAAAGAAAAATGGAATGAACACGTTTGTCACACACAGTTTTCATTACAAAAAAAAAAAAAAAAAAAGTAGTAGGGGGCTATAAACTACAAGAACAGCTGTATTTGTTCAGGTTTTGCTGTGTGGAGTTTGTAGACCATGTCTTCTGGGGCCATTTTATTGACAGAAATCACCTTCTGTTTACTCAACCCTGATAGATTCCAGATTCCTTGTTTTTGTTCATTTGTTTGTTTGTTTTGTTTTGTATGTGGTGTGTGTGTGTGTGTGTGTGTGTGTGTGTGTTTTGCAAAACAGTAGGGCAAATACTGATAAACTATTAAAGCCTGAATTGGCCTGTCGGGAAGGAAAAATACTGGGTTGAAAGTAACATAAAAGGAGATAATACATGATAGTCAGACCAAAAAATATGATTCACAAAAATATGATTCACATGCTTAGCAGGGAGCCTGATGCGGGGCTCAATCACAGGACCTTGGAATCATGACCTGAGCTGAAGGCAGACACTTAATGGGCTGAGCCACCCAGGGCCTCACAAAAGACATTCTTATGAATTTTCCCAAAACAGCCTCAAATCCTCCCTATAAGTCAGTTGTTCCCAATCTCTCTCATTATGGAACATAGAAAATCGAGGTATTTATATAGGATACTGGAGCAAACTGAGAGAGATTTGAGAGTATCTATATGGGCTGAGAGAATTTTTATTACACCTTACTTGTATCATTATAAAAACAAAATACAAAGTATTATACATTTGTCAAAATATTTACTTTGTACAAACTCCAAATAATAGCTTGATGCAATTCTTGATCAAGGCTTTTTGAATGAGGAGTCTTCAAATTCAGGTTAGACATTATCCATAAACACCTATTTTTTTACTCAAATGATTTAAAAACAAACATAATTTTCAGAAAATATTTGCAAAAATTGGTTTTATGTAAAGATTCTAAGAGTTCTTCTACCTTTTTTGACATGCATTGGGATAATGAAAATAGTTTTTAAACTCTATCCTTTTTTTTTTCTTATCAAATGTTTCAGAAGAGAGATGGAATTTTCACGAGTTGAATTTACATGCTTGTTTACAGAAATTCTGAAGTCAGTTTGTATAACACGAAAGGGACACACTCTACTGTAAAAGGATAGACGTACTTCATACATAAAAAGACAGATTTGGACATCCATTTACAACTGCATTAACGAGATCCACAAGTCTAGCTTTCCAGTCCCCCTATCCCTAGTGGCCGCATTTTGGGCATTGTGCCATGCTTTTTGGACAACCAGATCATAAAATTCTCTGGCCACTCTCTTTGTTCTTTGCCCACAGTGGGAAGTTGTGCCAAGAGAAGGCAGCTACTAGTGCAAGGCAGCAAATCTTGAAGTTTCATCTGCCTCAGAGCCAATTCAGCTGCCTGGAAGAGTGGGAGTGAGGATTAGAATATATTTTGATGTAACCAAAAACAATTTGGCTATATTCAAGAGTGTCACAGAGCACTGGTTGGGACACCAGGCTGTAAAGCGTATAAGATACTGATGCAGATGAAGAAGCAGATGTTGTCAGAATAGTGACATGCCTTGCTGACCATCCCACAGTTAGAATGTAGAAGGTCAGGGGCAAAATCACGCTTATAATTGCACCTTCTTTCCACTACACCTCATTCCCTCTTTCGAGGCAATAAGCTCTGTGGGAGGAGAATTAGAAAACCCAGCAGCACAGACTCCAAATGGTCTTTGGGGATTCACATTTATAAGGCCATGTTTTCAGCTTTTACATGATGAATAGGAACCTGTAAGGTTATGTAATGCAAAAAAGAAAAAAAGATTATGCAAAACAGTTTACTTCTTCGCTTTTCGAAGGCTTCCATTTATCCTGCAGTGATGCAGGGGGAATTCATTCTATTTTAGCTATTGGTTTTATAAACTGAAACAATGAGTAAAAGCTTCCCCTTCTTCAGA
This sequence comes from Mustela nivalis, assembly GCF_964662115.1. Classification (NCBI taxonomy): domain Eukaryota; kingdom Metazoa; phylum Chordata; class Mammalia; order Carnivora; family Mustelidae; genus Mustela; species Mustela nivalis. The sequence continues at coordinate 20,829 of NW_028134084.1, read as the reverse complement.
GACCAGATGTCGATAAGCTGTCCACTGTAGTCATTGTTTTGGTTTATAAAAATAAATGATGGCTCCTCAGCTGACAGCCTTGCCAAATCAGACTGTCATGGCAGTAGCATGCCAGCTGCCTCCATACTTGGCTCTTCCACAGGCAGGAGGTGGGAGCTGCTGTGCTTGCTAGAGCCCTGTGGAGCGCTGAGACAGCAGAGCTGGTAAACGGATTCCATGTGACTCCAGGGTGAAACACAGGCAAAGAGACTCAGGTTCTTTTGACAGCAAAACACACAAGCCCCCCTGAAACTGAAGGACGTTTGCTAAGAGAGGCACGTGAGGGTCCCCCCCACCACAATAGGTGCTATTACCCAGAAGTGACTACCCCTCACCTGTTACCAACACTTCAGCAGCCTGTACCCCATGTGACTCTGCCTCTACTGAGTTACACATAATCCTAAACCACCCAGGATAGAGGAAACCTGCAGGTGGGGTGTAGGATCAGGAGAGTATGAGAGGAGGCCTCCATTTTGGGGAAGTCCTGAGCAGGCTGTGTACTTATAGTCAGCATGGGCACACCCAGTACAGACATGATGGTTGTTAAAGACTAGTGACCACTCTGTTGGGCGAACACCAGTGCCAGACAAATGCTAAATATTGTCAGTACTTCCCATAATAATATGTGTTCAGGTGACACCAAGAGCCATGACATACACAGGAGATATTTCCCCTGAAACAGTTCTTTCGTTATTACTATATACTATCAATGAAATGAATCACTGGGGACTTGTATCAAATGTTTACCACCTAACATTCTCACAACAGTCCCATTAGGTGGGTATTAGAATTACTGTCATTTTTTTTAAATTGTCATTTTTTAAAGATTTTATTTATGTATTTGATAGAGAGCAAGAGAGGGAGCACAAGCAGGGGGAGTGGGAGAGGGAGAAGCTGGCTTCCCGCCAAGCAGGAGCCTGATGTGGGACTCGATCCCAGGACTCTGGGATCATGACCTGAGACGAAGGCAGACACTCAACAACTGAACCACCCAGGCACCAGAATTACTCACATTTTAAAGGTGTAGAAACAGAAGAACAGAGAATTAAGTAAATTTTTCAGTCATATAGAGTATTAGTAGAGATATAAAGGCTCAAACTCAGGCAGTCTGACTCCAGAGCAGGATGTATCTGTATGTTTGTGTATATGTGTGTGTGCATGTGTGTATATGTGTGTTTAAGGTAGACACGAAACAATGAAACAATAATATATATTCATAAATCAAAAAAGGAAGTATGGAAGACACAAATTCCCACCCCACCAGCGGTAACCTCGTCAACAGAGAATAAATAGATACTTCTTTTGGAGACATAGGTTAATGCTATGGCCTGAAGATTGGTATTGCCCTACAGTGTTCTTTTTTTTTTTTTTTAAAGATTTTATTTATTTATTTGACAGAGATCACAAGTAGGCAGAGAGGCAGACAGAGAGAGAGAGAAGGAAGCAGGCTCCCCGCTGAGCAGAGAGCCTGATGCGGGACTCGATCCCAGGACCCCGAGATCATGACCTGAGCCGAAGGCAGCGGCTTAACCCACTGAGCCACCCAGGCGCCCCGGCCCCTACAGTGTTCTAATCCCAAATTCGAATATCCAGTGTGATGGTATTAGTAGGTTGGGCCTTTAAGAGGTGTTAAATCATGAGGGTGGGACCCTCAAGAATGGGATTAGTGCCATAGCAGAGAGGCTCTGGAAGGATCTCCAGCCTGTTCCACCAGGTGAGGACATGGCAAGAGTCACTGGGTATGAGCTGGGAAGAGGACTCTCACCAGAACATGACCATGCTGGCACCTTAATCTTGGACTTCCCGGACTCCAGAACTATGAACAACACATCTCTGTTGTTGATAAGCTACCCAGTCTGCAGTACTGTATTACAGCATCCCAAATGAGCTAGGACTGTTCATATTGTTAGTTTTTGCATAAGGGAAAGGCTTAATGTATACTGTGGATTTCGGTAAATCCTTGTTTGCTCAGAATAACAGAATAACGACTCAGAATGAGCAGAGCACATTCATTGACTGTTTCAGTCAATAGGTATTCAATATTAAGTACCTTCTGTGTTCAAAGTATTGTGGTCAATACTGGGGGGTACAAAACTTGGACCATGCACTTAAGAAACAGTCTAGAGGTGAATGGAGATTATAACACCCCAAAGCAGCATACAGCAGTAAATATTCCCTCACTTCTCCTTTGGGGCACCATTTCTGAGGAATATTCTACAAGCTTCTCGGAGGGATCCCGCAAGGTGTAACCCCACTGGCCCCAGTTAAGACCAGCTCAGTAATCCTTCCTCTGTTATCTTTCCGCTTTTCCCTGTTTCTGTCTTCCCAGTCTTCCTCTCCCCTATTCTTGTTCCCTAGAATTGCTTTCCAAGGTAAACTGCCTTGTCTTATAATCTGCTTTTGAGGGGAACCTAGGCTAGGCAGTTGGTATAAGAAACGGCCCTAGAAATCAGACCCTAGACCTGAAGATGGGATTCTAGAACTAGATGACCCACCTGTCAGAAAATAGTCAGGACCCTGTTGCTGGTGGTGCATGGATGCAGGGAAGCCCTGTCACTGGTTGTCTCCCTGTTACTAAGACTTTTACCAAGGGGGGACCAGGGTAACCTGGTGAAGCACTGTCTTCTGTAGTAGTATTTGTATAGGTGACTGGTAGAGGGACAATTGTCATCCTAAGTACAGAGTTAGCTACTTCTTACTAATGCTTTTAGAAGCTTTGAATTTAAAAATGGACAGTCTCAGGGTAACCAACTATCAACTAAAGAAACACTGTGGAAGTCATCTGCAGTCCACAACAGAATTTCATAAGGCTCTTACCTCCTGCAGCCACAGGATAGACAATGCTGAAAAGCAGATTATATATATGACAAACTATGGGGTTTCGATCCTGTCATCTTTAACTCTATGTGTGCATTGAACTAAAGACCACCATATATTATTGTGTCCCTGAGCAATTAGAACATGAGTTGGGGACCAAAGATTGGTTATAGGATTATTCTTACCCAAACTGCTAGAGACCTATTGAGTAATTTATGTTTTCTCTCCCAAAAAATTTAGGATTTTTGGGATCTCAACTTCAAATTCCTGGTTTGGGACACTTCAACCACACTGTTCAAAGAAGGTTGCACCAAACTTGAGGCTACAACCACCATCTTATTATTTAGGACTTCTGACACCAAGCAGGCAGGCAAGGGAGTTGCAGGGGTACTGATTCCAATTTACAGTTACTATAAATATATACACCCACCATCAGAGCACCCAAATATATGAAGCAAACACTGATAGAACTGAAAGGAGAAACAGACAGCAAAGCATAATAGTAGAGAGTTTTAATACCCCCACTTGCAATAATGGATAGACCAACCAGACAAAAGACTGATAAGGAAACAGAGGATTTGAACAACACTACAGACAAAATGGACCTACCAGACATTCGTAGAATATTTGACCCAAAAGCAGTAGAATACATATTCTTCTCAAGTGCACACAGAACCTTCTCCTGAATAGATCACGTGTTTAGTCACAAAACAGGTAATAACTAATTTAAGAAGATTGAAATCCGCCATATATATTTTCTGACCACAGTAGAATAAAACTAGAAATCAATAGCAGGAAAAAAACTGGAAAATTCAAACCTATGCAAATGAGAAAACATACTCTTAAACAATCAATGGGTCAAATAAGAAATCAAAAGAGAAATAAGAAAATATCTTGAGACAAAGGAAAATAAGATACAACATACTGAAACTTATGGGATGGAGCAAAAGCAGCACCTAAGAAGAAAGTGAATAGCTACAAATGGCTACATGTAAAAAAGGGAGAAAGATCTAATGGGGCTCAGTTGGTTAAGTGTCTAATTCTTGATTTCCACTAGGGTCACAATCCAAGGGTTGTGATATCATGCCCCACGTCAAGCTCTGCGCTGTGCATGGAGTGTGCCTAAGATTCTGTCTCTCCCTCTCCCTTTTCTCTTCCCCCTTCCTCTCTTGCTTTCTCAAATAAAGAAAGAAAGATCTCAAATAAACAATTTGAATTTATACCTCAAGGAACTAGAAAATAATACACTAAGCCCCAAATTAGCAGAAAGAAGGAAATAATACAAATCAGAGCAGAAATAAACAAAATAGAGATTAGAAAAACCATAGAAAAATAAGCAAAAATAAAAATAATTTTTTTAAAAATCAAAATAAATTGACAAACCCTTAGATAGACTAAGAAAAAAAGTGAGAAGACTCAAGAAAATAAAATCAGAAATGAATGAGAAGACATTACAATGGATGCTAACAAAATGTAAAAGATTATAAGAGACTACTGTGAACAATTTTATACCAACAAATTAGATAACCTAGAAGAAATGGATACATCCCTAGAAATATACAAGCTGCCAAGACTGAATCATGAAGAAATGGAAAATATGAACAAACCTGTAATAAGTAAGGAGATTGAATCAATAATCTGATTTACTGATCAGGGGGAATTCTATCAAACATTTAAAGAAAAATTAACAATAATCTTCTTCAAACACACCCAAACTCATTTTATGGAGCCAACATTATCCCAATAGCAAACAGAAAAAGACAATACAAAAAATGAAAATCATAGGCCCATATCCCTGATGAGGACAGATGCAAAAGTCCTTAGGAAAATCACAGAAAACAGAATCCAATAGCACATTAAAAAGATCATATACCAGGGCCAAGTGGGATTTAGGCTTGGAATGTAAGGATGGTTTAACCTATGCATATCAATCAATGCAATACATCACATTAACAGAAGGAGGATTAAAATCATGTGATCATCTCAATAGACAGAGAAAAATCATTTCATAAAATTCAATACTCTTCCATAATAAAAATATTTAAGAAATGAGAAATGGGAGTAAATGACCTTAACATAATAAAGTCCATATATGAAAAACCCATAGCTAACATCATATTCAATAATGAAAAACTGAAACCTTTTCTTTAAAATTAGGAACAGACAAGGATGCTCACTCTGACTACTTCCATTAGTAGTGGGCAGAGAGTACTGACAGAATAATTAGGGAAGAAAAAGAAATAGAAGTCATCCACATCAGAAATAAAAATGTGAAATTATCCTTGTTCACAGATGACATGATTTTATATGTATAAAACCCTAAAGATTTTACACACACATACTCACACAACTGTTCAGACTAATAACTCAATGTGGCAGGGTTGTAGGATACACATCTCTACACAAAAATCAGTTGCATTTCTAACACTAATGCCAAATAAACTTGAAAAGGAAATTAAGGAAAACAATTCCATTTATTATAGCATCATAAAGAATGAAATATCGAGGAATAAACTTAACTAAGGCAGCAAAAGACATACTGAAGATTTTAAAAGACTGCTGAAAGAAATTGAAAAGGACACAAATGTGTTCATGTCTGGCAGACTTAAGATTGTTAAAATGGCCATATTACCCCAAGTGATCTACAGATTCAGTGAAATCCCTATCAAAATTCTAATATCAATTTTTTTTAACATTTAATGTCTTTGTTAAAAAATAGAAAAACAATCCTAAAAGCTACATGAAGCCCTAAAGTTCCTGAATACACACAACAAAGAGAAATAAAAACACTGGAGGATTTACACTTTCTGATTTTAAATATTAAGAAGCTAGAGTAATCCGAACACCATGGTACTGACAAAAATATGGATGTACAAACAAATCGAACAGAAGAGGCAGCTCAGAAATAAAACTACCGTATTCAGTCAAATAATCTTCACCAATGCTGTCAACACGACATAATGGGGGAGAAACAATCTCTTTAACAACGGTCTGGGAAAAAGTGGATATCTGCACACAAAAGAATAAAACTGGACCACGATCTTACACTAGAGACAACATAGATTAAAAACTTAAATGTAAGACTTGAAAATATACAACTCCCAGAAGAACACATTGGGAAAACTTCATAACATTAGTCTTGGCAATGATTTCTTGCTTAGGGCACCAAAACCTCAGGCAATAAAAGCAAAAATACACAAGTGAGACATCAAACTTAAAAGCTTCTACACAGAACAGAAACATCAACATAGTGAAATGGTAACCTGTGAGATGGGAGAAAATATTGCCAAGATATGTGTGTGTGTGTGTGTGTGTGTGTGTGTACTGATTGATTGATATCCGAAAATATGTAAGGAATTCCTACAATTTAAAAGCAAAAACCAAATAACCTGATTAATTGATGGGCAGGGGACTTGAACAGACATTTCTCCAAAGAGGACATAGAAAAGGCCAACATGTATATGAAAAGATTTTCAACATCCCTAACCACGAGGAAAATGCACACCAAAACTGCAATAAGGCATCACCTCAAGACCAGGATGGCCATTATCAAAAAAACAGAACAAAACACAAGAAAATAATAGCAATGTTGGTAAGAATTTGGGGAAAAAATGGAATTCTTATAGTCACTATGGAAAACTGTATAGAGTCTCCTCAAAAAATGAAAAATAGAACTACCATACGATTCTCAATTCCAGTTGTAGGTATTTATCTCAAGGAACTGAGATCAGGATATTGAAGTGTTGTCTGCAGTCTTGTGTTCATGGTAGCGATATTGACAGTGGGTAAGAATTAAATGCAACCTAACTGTCTATCAACAGATGAATAAAGAAAGAAAATGGGGTACATACACCCCCCACGGAGTGTTATACAGCCATAAAAAGGAAATCCTGTTATAGGCTACGACATGGGTGAACTTTGAGGACATTATGTTAAGAGAAATAAGGACAAAGAAGGAGAGTTTTGAATGATTTCACTTATATAAGGAGCCTAAAGTAGTCAAAGTCATAGAAGCAGGAAGTGAAATGGTGGTTGCCACGTGCTGATGGAGGGAAAAATAGGGAGTTGCTATTCAATGGGTATAGAACTGTAGTCAGGCAAAATCAACAAATTTCCAGGGGTCTGTTGTATAGCATTGTGCTTACAGCTATCAATACTGTGTTACACGGTTAAAGATTTAAGAGGGTAGATCTCATGTTATGTTTTTACTGTGATTAAAAAAAAAAAATAACTTGAAGCTAACACTTTGCAAAGATATTTACCTAAACCTATAGCATTAACTTTCCAGAGGACAAATTTAGAAATAACTACATTTCAGGTTTCTAAAGAGCAGCTGTAATACCTCTTTATCACCAGAAAAATGTAACCCTTCACATGTTACCACGCCACCGTGGAAAATGATCAGAGCAGCACAATTGGGCACTGTCAGTGGAAGTCAAGAAAGGGAAAAGAAAAAAAAATTGAACAGTGGCAGTACTGTGTTCACTGCAGAAAATGGAAAGAATGCTTCTCTTCATCTATAACATCATTTTCTTTGACTTTCTGGTTGCATCTGGGATGAAAGGAAACTATTTATAACACAAAGATTATTTGTGCCATATCATCAAGTTGACATACAGCAGGGGCAATGGACTTTTTGTTCTTACCCACCCAATAATTTGGAAGAGTGTATTTAGCAGATAGTTATAGGCTATAAGAAGAAAAGGGTATCTGCTGACAAATTAGAACTAATTGGGGAAAATTAGCCTACTGTCATAAACCATGAATAATCATCATGATTGAGCAATAATTTCATTATCATAATTTTTACATAGTATGGCAATTAATTAAGGAATTATACTAAAGCACAGTATATAATTTATGTTTGCAATTTTCTTGTGCCAAGAGACAGATACAATACTCTCTTTGTGCCACAGAGAGGAATGCTGAATATAACCAGCATATAAGGCAAAACCTGAATAAAACCAGGTATTTTTTTAAGATTTTATTTATTTATTTGACAGACAGAAATCACAAGTAGGCAGAGCAGCAGGTAGAGAGAGAGGAGGAAGCAGGCTCCCCGCTGAGCAGAGAGCCCGATGCTGGGCTCCATCCCAGGACCCTGGGATCATGACCTGAGCTGAAGGCAGAGGCTTAACCTGCTGAGCCACGCAGGCACCCCAAAACCAGGTATTTTTAATCCGTGAGTAATACTCCAGTTTTTACCTGGATATTCCACTTCTGTACTTCCCCAAAGGCTTTAAAAATATTTAAACCTGGGAACAAAGAGGGGAATGATAGTTTGAATTTGTATCTGCCTTTGTATGAGTTCCTTATCTGCTTGGTAACCAATTTCCGGATGACAGAAACAGCACTAAGTAAGGCAGTATGCCAGAAGTAACTTGTGTTTACATAAGTGATGATCAGCATGGTCATGGGCTAATAACCAGACACAGAACTGGCATTGACCCTGGGCAAGGGCCTCAGCTTCTGCTGGAGTTCAGGATCATGAGTTGAAATCCTGTTTGTCTGATTCCATCTCTTCCTAGGGTGGCTACAAGGGCAAACACTTAGCACAGGCCTTTTAATGATTAAGGTAAGCTAAAGATTTGATAATTCAATTAAGTTATCAAAAGGATAAAGAACACTCTCCAGGCTGCTAACTATTCCTTTACTCCAAATATCAAAGCCTGAGAAGAATAAAGAATATTAAGACACTATTATAGAAAGTCCTTCTGGCAAGTCAAAGGCACGAAATAAATTGATTCGGTTTCTCCATGAGGTGACAGTGATGCATCCTTCCTTAATCGGTTGACATAGTCTTAAATCTTGGTGCCCTATGGGTGAGGGTACTAAGTAGAGGTTGAAGCTGAGTTTTTAAAGCCCAGTGTTACACTGGGCTTGTTATAGGATGTCAAATTTGTGACCTAAAGTAGAGACACACCTTTCAACAGAGAGGGGTTTTAAGTATATCACATAGGGTAAAAATGCATCCAGTCAAATTGCCCTTAGAAAAGCTCTATATGGGAGCCAATATAATATGTTTCAAAATATCCAACGAAGCCAACTTTCTCTTCCTTATTAAAACATCTGGGTGCATCTGGGTGGCTCAGTTAGTTAAGTGACCAACTCGGTTTTGTCTCAGGTCATGATCCCAGCATCATGGGATCAAGCCCCATGTTAAACTCTGCACTCAGTGTGGATTCGGCTTGAGAGTCTCCCTCTCCCACCTCACCCTCTCTCAAATAAATAAATAAACAAAGAAACTAACTAGCTAACTTAATAAATAAATAAATAAATAAACAAATCTTTTTAAAAAAATACTTTTGAAAAAAAAATTCTGACTGAAACTACAATTAAGTGGATGCCTTGCATCCAGGATTTGCTACAATTAAAAAAAAATGTATTTGAAAATCTAGAATCATTCTCTTTATGGAGTTATTATGTTCCTGGTTAAACAAACAAGATATTCCTAAGCAGCTTCTCACACAGGAGGAATATACTCTTTGAGTGGAAGGGAGATCAATCAGAAAAGCCTGCAACATTTCAGTTATTTACTCATTTATTCTCTCTCTCATTCTCAAACTATCATTCATACAATCTTGTTGCCTCTTTGACCTTCTCACTTCCTCCTCCCCCTCCTTTAGCAGAGCACAAATAAGTGAATTTACATACATTAAATATCCTCTCACTGTGATTCCACTACAGCACTCAAGGCAGAAAACATCAATTAATCGATATACAATTTTTCTCCCATGAGGTCCAAATTGGACCTGATGTTCCTTCCCAACACAGTACTCTGGCCAGCCACTACCAGCTGACCAGTGCAGGCTCTCTGACAGTCCATACAACTTCTTCAAACCACTTGGGTTCTTTGCTAGTTTTAAGCTTCATCTCTGTATATAATTAAAGAAAGAAAGCATTAGATAAGAAGCTCTCCAGCCCTTACTCTGAGATTCTATAATTTCATAATCCTTCAGATAACAGCATGGGTCAGCAGACCAACCAAATCCATCTTGCCATCTGTTTTGGTATGGCCTGTGAGCTGAAAATGCATTTCACATTTTTAAATTCTGGGGAAAATTCAAGGAATAATAAATTATGTGACATGTAAAAAATATAAGAAATTTATATTTCACCACCCCAAAAAGAAATTTAAATTTCACTGTCCATGAATAAAGTTTTATTGAAAAATAGTCACTCATTTGTTTACATATTGCCTATGGCTATTTTCACACCACATAGAGTTGAGTAGTTGTGTCAGAGACCATAAACCCTATGAATTTTAAAAATATTTATAGTTGACCTTTTATAGGAAAAGTATGAACTGGAGTATGATGAAAACCTGTCGATTGAATACCAGGTCAAGAGAACTGGTATCTACCACAGAGATGTAAAGGATAACAACAAGTAACAGAACATGAATGTATATACTTGTCAAAAATTCATAAAATGACACACTTTAAAAAGGTGAATGGAAAGACATTCCATGTTCATGGACTGGAAGAGCGAATATTATTAAAATGTCTACATAACCCAAAGTAATCTACAGAGATTTAATAAAATCCTTATCAAAATACCAACAGCATTTTTCAAAGAACTAGAAGAAAAATCCTAAAATTTATATGAAACCATAAAAGACTTCAAATGACCAAAGCAATTTTGAAAAAGAAAAGCAAAGCCGGAGATATCACTATTCCAGACTTCAAGTTATATTACAAAGCAGTAATAATTTTTAAAAGTATGGCATAAAATTTTATACTGCCATCAAAATAGATATAGATCAATGGAACAGAATAGAAAACCCAGAAATAAACCCACAATTATATGGTCAATTAATTTTCAACAAAGTGGAAAAGAATATACAATGGAAAAAAAGAAAGACTCTTCAATAAATGGGTTGGGGAAACTGGACAGCTACATGCAAAAGAATGAAACTGGACCACTTTCTTATACCATACACAAAAATAAATTAAAAATGGATTAAAAACCTAAATGTGAGAACTGAAACCATAAAAATCCTAGAAGAGTAAGATCTCTGACATTGTCATAGCAACATCTTTCTGGATACGTCTCCTGAGACAAGGGAAATAAAAGCAAAAATAATCTATTGGGACTACATCAAAATAAAAACCTTCTGCACAGCAAAGAAACAATCAGTCAAACTAAAAAGCAACCTATGCAATGAGAGAAGATATTTGCAAGTGACATATTCATTAAAGGGTTAGTATCCAAAGTATATAAAGAACTTGTAAAAAAAATAAAATAAAATAAAAAGAACTTGTACAACTCAATACCCAAAAAACAAATAAGACAATTAAAAATACGCAGAAGACATGAACAGACATTTCTTCAAAGAAGACTTCCAGATGGCCAACAGATACATGAAAAGATGCTCAAATCATTCATCATCAGGGAAATGTAAATTAAAACCACCATGAGATACGACCTCACACAAGTCAGAATGCCTAAAGTCAAAAACACAAGAAACAACCAATGTTAGCAAGGATGTGGAGGAAAAGGAATCATCTTGCACTGTTGGTAGGAATGTAAACTGGTACAGCCACTGTGAAAAACACTATAAAGTTTCCTCAACAAGTTAAATATAGAACTACCCCATGATTCAGTAATTGTGCTAAAAAATACAAAAACACGAATTAAAAGGAATGTATGAACCCCTATGTTTATAGCAGCATTATTTACCATAGCCAAATTGTGGAGGCAGCCCAAGTGTCCATCAACTGATGAATAAATGAAGAAGAGTACACACACACACACACACACACACACACACACACACACACACACACAATGAAATATTAATCAGACATAGAAAAGAATGAAACTTTACCATTTACAATGACATGGATGGAAGTAGAGAGGACAATGTTAAGTCAGTCAGTCAGGGAAAGACAAATAACATAGGATTTCACTCACATGTGGAATTTAAGAAACAAAACAAATAAGCAAAAGAAGAAAACAAACAAACAAACAATGGCAAGCCAAGAAATAGACACTTGAGAACAAACTGATGGTTACCAGAGAGCAGGCTAGGGTGGGAGATAGGTGAAATAGGAAGGAGATGGGGATTAAAGAGTGCACTTGTCCTGATGAGTACCGGCTAATAATATATGGAAGTGCTGAATCACTACATTATATACCCAAAACTAATATCACAATGTACGTGAACAATGGTGGAATTAAAATAATATATATTTTTAAGGTGAAAACTGTTATAAAATTAATATTATTTTTACTATCTTATAAAAATTTATAAGAAAGTGGCACCAGATATAAAAATTAAAAAGGAGCCAAGAATTTATGGGGAGCTATAAAGTAGTAGACCTGAAAGTAGGGGCTCTGTGATAGAGGCTACTCTGAAATGTAAATTTAACATGAAATTTGTCAATATATCATAATTCAGCTAAGAAATAAGTTCAACGAATGCTCTGCCTTGGGAGAATGTGTTCTAGTCTTTTTTTTTTTTTTACTATTTATTTACTAATTATGATTTTCTACAGTTGTTTTTACAATTACTTTTTATAATTATTTTCATAAAACAATTACTTTTTAGCAAGTAATTTAATTTCTCTAACTTCTATCTCAGAAGTTGAAATAAGTCCCTCCTTCTCCCATAGGAATGATGGAAGGAATTATTAGGAAAAACACTCCAAACTCTAAATCAAAGTATGATTATTGAGATTTATATTTATGTCAGAATGACGATTCTTTTAGAATGGTTAATGGTATGCATATACATGCTTTTACAAGTCTTTGTATCTGAAATAAATTATGCAGACTTAACTCCAGTTATGCTTCTGATTAAATTTTGATTCAAGCAAAATAAAGATTGTTTAATACTAACTAGCAATATTAAGTGTCAATAATTTGAACTAGTTTGGAACCTAACTGCTCTCTGTAATCTTTACAAAGTAGTTTTTTCTTGTTTGAAAGGATTTGAGGGCAATGACTTCATAATACCTCATTAGCCGATATGTAATGTGCTGCTTCTTCAACACTTGTTAGGATTTGGGTGACACTCTGTTCCTTTTACTGCAGGAGAACAACAGAGAAGGAGAGAATAACTGGGCAGCACAGGGAACATCGTAAATATCTAGTGAGAGTAAAGTGTTAAAATTACAAAATTAATGAAGAAAAAAATGTCTTCCACAGGAACATTTATCTAACTCTCCACGGTTGGAAGAAAGATGGCTTTCTGATAGAAGTTGGAAATAGAGTTCGTATTTACCATAATACTCAAAGGTACGAAAAGTGAACTGATAATCTAGATGGTTTTCAAACTCCTAAGTATCGTATATAATATTCAAGTTGCATTGGATTGATATACAGTCTCTAAAACTGTCTCCCGCAGTTCTTAGTGACAGAATTTAATCTGTCTGAACTTTAGATTCTGTTTTAGTACAATGGGAGAAATTATTCACCCGCAGGTCTCTGTAAGGATGAAATTCACAGAGTAAGCGCACAATAAATGTTAGCAATATTCCCATAATTTTCTAGTTTTGTTCAAACGTTGCAAAACAGTGTCAATACTAATGAGTCATTACAGTTTTAAAAATATATATTTGTACCTTTTGTTTTTACTTCGAGTTAAGGATTTTCTCTTTTAAAGATTATTTATTTATTCATTTGACAGAGATCACAAATAGGCAGAAAGGCAGGCAGAGAGAAAGGGGAAAGCAGGCTCCCTGCTGAACAGAGAGCCAGATCTGGGGCTCAATCCCAGGACCCAAAATCATGACTTGAGCTGAAGGCAGAGGCTTTAATCCGCTGAGCCACCCAGGTGCCCCAAGGATTTTCTAATTATACTGGACATAAACAGATGTGTTTTGTAGCTTATATTATTTAAAATTGTCATTTCACATGATATTTTGTTACATGCTAAAATTCATTGAAATGTTCTTTGTTGTTGCCTAAACTACCCAGATTCATGGAAATAGTTCAGGTTCCTTATCCTTAAAGTGTAGATAATAATGGCTACCAGAATCCGTGCTGTCAACAGTCAGTTGACAAAAAGTATCTTTTTGCAAGTAGGTGTTCAATTAAAAAAAAAAGTTATCTTTATTATATAACCACTCCCTTCAATGAGTGGAGGTAATTTTGAATGGACTACCACTGCTGTAATCTTGTCAGCATGCATTCCACAAGTATGGATGCAAAGGCAAATTTGACAAAACAAACTAGCCTGCTATTTTGCAGAGAGAGTAGGTGAAAATCTCCCAACAAATCATGTCGAGCATAACATGCATGGGAGAGAAAAGCATACCTGAGTCCTTTCAAATAATCTACCCTCTGCTCTAGTTCTTCAAGTTTATCTAAGAAACAGAAAAGTCAAAGGAATTCAAAGAACTCTCCAACAGATGCCCAGAATAATGGGGTCAGTGTATTGGGTATTACAAGACATGAACCTGTCTAGGTTTGCCTTGGACCGTCCCCATGTTAGCACAGAAAGTCCCCATCTCAGGACATTCCAACTCTGGACAGAGACAGTTGGTCACCCTCACCATCCATCATACTACAGTTCCCATGTGACTACAGCAGCACTGGACAGAAGCATGCAAACGACCCTATCTAGTCTCTAACACATAGCAGATCCAACCCCAGGAATGGCCTAATGACACCTTCAGAGCTGCAGAGCTAAACCAAGGGAGTGTGTCAGATGACAGATGAACTCCACTATTCTAATTCCACATTTGTGAATGTCACATGGGGGAAAGAATTGTGTCATGGCCAAAGGCCCAGACCTTGATACCACACTACTGAGGCTTCTACCCTATGACTCTGGGCAAGGTCTCCATAAGCCCCACTCTCCTGAACTGAAAATGGATATTTTTAAGCATTGAATGAGAGGGTACAAATGAAGTTTTGGGCTCAGTGCCTGCTGCATAGAAAACACTAAATTATTAGTAATAACACTAATAATAATAGTAACAACACTAATCTTTTTTTGTTGTTGTTTTTGTTTTTGTTTTTTTTTTTAAATCATGTTTTTAATTTATTTTCAGTATAACAGTATTCATTGTTTTTTTTTTTAATTTTTATTTTTTATAAACATATATTTTTATCCCCAGGGGTACAGGTCTGTGAATCACCAGGTTTACACACTTCACAGCACTCACCAAAGCACATACCCTCCCCAATGTCCATGATCCCACCCTCTTCTCCCAAACCCCCTCCCCCCAGCAACCCTCAGTTTGTTTTGTGAGATTAAGAGTCACTTATGGTTTGTCTCCCTCCCAATCCCATCTTGTTTCATTTATTCTTCTCCTACCCACTTAAGCCTCCAAGTAACAACACTAATCTTATTACTATCATTAGTTTCGATCTATTGTTTTTCTTTTCCATTATTATTATTATTATATTACTATCATTTTTAGTTATTGGCTACTTAGAACAAGAGAGATACAACCAAAGGTTTTCACTAAAATCATGTGGACTTTAAGTACATCAAGGTAGACTGTTTCACACTTGAAATTTTCTTAAGTCATTGTGAACTGTGTCATGCTCATCTGAACAATTTACAGACAGTTTTTGAAAAGAGACCTCTTTGACTATGACAAATAGACCCAAATTGCTCTAGTAATTCAACTTCAAGACACGCTATTTGGTCCTTCTAAAAGGCTCCTTCAAAATGCTCTATCTTTACAGCCACCTGCTAAGTCCAAAGCCATTCTCTACAGAAGCCAAATAATTAAGAGCTCTCACCACAGGACAGGGCCCTAAAATAAAGAGAAAGTATATCTGAAATGACTGCATATAGCAACAATACGATGGCAAAGACCGCAGAGGAAAATTTTGATTCGGAAGGTAATTCTTCATGAGTATAAGTAATATTCAGAAGGTTTGGCCTACTTTGGGATCTAAAAAAAGCAAAATGCACCCTTTCTCTTCATTCTATTACTCTTTTATAGTTTAATGTTACAATTTGTTTTAAATCACTCCCAGGAGAATGTACAAAATGATGAATTAAACAGAATGGTAGAAAACTGAATCAGTCACCTCTGGAGGACCACAGCCCCTTTCCTGGATGTACCCTGAATGGAGATGTGCTCTGAGAGTCAGAGAGGACAGTATTTTACCCTCAATTTCATAGACACTTAAAGATATCTCATGATTTCTTACTATGACGGACACCCTGGATTGTTTCATATTTGCCTTTTCCAAACTTCTCAGTGAAATGGCCTCCAAAAATAGAAAAAATTCACAGAATCTTCAGAGAGAAATCTTTAATTACAGTGTGGACAGGCTAGACTGAGAAACAGTTTGTGTCTAAAAAGGTCAATCCCACTAAGGGAAAAACTATTCCCAAAACAACAAATTCAGGTCTAAGATTCCAGGGCAAAATACATTAATCCAACGAAACTTAAATTCATCCTATACATGAAAAAGTGTATTTATACAACTATAGATTTTTAAATACCTCCCTAGACAATTAAAATAAGAAATATAATTTCATTAGACATATTTTCTGTTGTTAGGGCACAACTTCATATCATCCACTTTACTCCCAGGTCATATGTAAGAGCAGCTCATTGCAAAGACACCCCTGTTAGAAAAGCACTAACAGAAAGGAAGGAGAGGGGAATTGATAGATAAGCACTTGTTAGTTTGCTCTGCTCTCTCAGGAAATATCAAGTCTACTGCCTGCTCCACCATCATGCTCTTGGATATTCGTGTGTGTGTGTGTGTGTGTGTGTGTGTGTGTGTGTGTGCACGCAGTGGGGTATGCACGATCTAGGGTCCAATTAAATTGTTTATAGGTGTAACCCAAAAGTTCTCTTCCACTTTTGTTTTCCTTGCCTTTGGAGACATGTTTTGAAAGAAGTTGCTGTGGCCAGTGTTGAAGAGGTTACTGTCTATGTTCTCCTCTAGGATTTTGGTGGATTTCTGCCTTACACTGAGATCTTTCATCCATTTTCAGTTTATTTTTGTGTGTGGTTGAAGAGAATGGTCGTTTTATTCTTCTGTGTAGAGCTGTCCAATTTTCCCAGCACCATTTATTGAACAGACTGTCTTTTTCCATCAGATATTTTTCCTGTTTTTTTTTCTAAGATTTTTTGACCATAGAGTTGAAGGTCCATATCTGGACTCTCTACTCTGTTCCATTTGGTCTATGTGTCTGTTTTTGTGCCAGTACCATGCTGTCTTGGTGATCACAGCTTTGTAATATAGCCTGAAATCAGGCAACATGATGCCTCCAACTTTGTGATTCTATTTCAACATTTCCTTGGCAGTTTGGGGTCTTCTCTGGTTCCATACAAATTTTAGCATTGTTTGTTCCAGAACTTTCAAAAATGCCACTGGTATTTTGAGCGGAATGGTGTTAGAAATATAGATTGCTCTAGTCAATATGGACATTTTAACAATGTTTACTCTTCTCATCCATGAGCATGGAATATTTTTCCATCTTTTTGTTTCTTCTTCAATTTCTTTCATAAGTATTCTGTAGTTTCTAGAGTACAGATCCTTTCCCTCTTTGATTAGGTTTATTCCAAGGTATCTTATGGTTTTTTTGGTGCTACTGTAAATGGAATCAATTCCCTAATTTCTCTTTCTACAGTTAACATTGTTCATGCATAGGAAAGCAATTGGTTTCTGTGCATTGATTTTGTATCCTGCCACATTATTGAATTGCTGTATGAGTTCTGTAATTTGAGGATGGAGTCTTTTGAATTTTCTACATAAAATATCACATCATCTATGAAGAGAGAGACTTTGACTTCTTCTTTGCCAATTTGAATTTCTTTTATTTCTTTTTGTTATTTGACTGCTGCAGCTAGGACTTCTAGTACTATTCTGAACAATATTGGTGAGAACAAGCATCCTTGTCATATTCCTGATCTTAAGGGAAAGGCTCTCAGCTTTTCCCCATTAAGAATGATATTCGCTGTGGGCTTTACATAGATGGTTTTTATGAAATTGAGGAATGTTCCCTCTATCTCTACACTCTGAAGAGATTTAATCAGGAAAGGATGATGCATTTTGTCAAATGCTTTTTCTACATCAATTGAGAGGACCATATGGTTCTCGTCTCTTCTCTTATTAATGTGTTCTATCACACTGATTGATTTGCAAATGTTGAACCACCCTTATATCCCAGGGATAAATCCCACCTGTTCCTGATAGATAGTCCTTTTAATGTACTGTTGGACCCTATTAGCCAGGATCTTTTTGAGAATTTTGGCATCCGTGTTCATCAGAGATATTGTTCTGTAATTCTTCTTTTTGATGGGGTCTTTGCCTTGTTTGGGGATCAAGGTAATACTGGCCTCATAGAATGAGTTTGGAAGTTTTCCTTCTGTTTCTATTTTTTGAAACAGCTTCAGGGGAATAGGTATTATTTCTCTTTGAATGTTTTATAGACTTCCCCTGGGAATCCATCAGGTTCTACTCTTGTTTTTGGCTAGGCTTCTGATCACTGCTTTAATTTTGTTACTGGTTATTGGTCTATTCAGATTGTCAGTTTCTTCCTGTTTTAGTCTTGGTAGTTTATAGATTTCTAGGAAGGCATCCATTTCTTCCAGGTTGCTTAATTTATCGGCATATAGTTGTTGATAATAATTTCTAGTAATTGTTTCTATTTCCTTGGTGTTAGTCATGATCTCTCCCTTTTCATTCATAATTTTGGGACTTCATCAAGATAATAAGCTTCTGCTCAGCAAAGGAAATGGTCAACAAAACAAAGAAGCAATCCACTGATTGGGAGAAGATATTTGTAAATGATACTACAGATAAAGGGCTAGTATCCAAGATCTACAAAGAACTTCTCAAACTCAACACCCTAAAAATCGAATAATCAAGTCAAAAAGGGGTAGAAGACAAGAACAGACACTTCTCCAAAGAAGATATATGAATGGCTAACAGACACATTAAAAAAATGTTCAATATCAATAGCTATCGGGGAAATTCAAATCCAAACCACTTTAGCAGCAATGTCCACAATGGCCAAACTATGGAAAGAGCCTAGATGTCCATCAACAGATGAATGGATCAAGAAGATGTGGTATATATATACACAATGGAATACTATGTAGCCATCAAAAAACTTGAAATCTTGCCATTTGCAATGACATGGATGGAACTAGAGGGTATTATGCTAAGTGAAATAAGTCAATCAGAGAAAGGGAATTACCATATGATCTCTCTGATATGAGGAATTTGAGAGGCAGGGCAGGGGGTCATGGGGGAAAGGAGGGTAAAAAGAAACAAGATGGGACAAGACTCAGTCTCATGAAACAAACTCAGGGTTCTTGGAGGAGAAGGGGGTGGGAGGGATAGGGTGGCTGGGGGATGGACACTGGGGAAGGTGTGTGTTATGGTGAGTGATGTGAATTGTGTAAGATTAATGATTCACAGACCTGTGAATAAATAATGCATTATATATTGATGAAACAAATAAAGCATTATATGTTAATATAATGCCCATCAGGGACAAAAACTTTTAAAAGATTAAAAAAATAAAAACCACATTGAGATACCACCTTACACCAGTAAGAATGGCAAAAAATTGACAAGGCAAGAAGCAACAAATATTAGAGAGGGTGTGAGAACCCTCTTACACTGTTGGTGGGAATGCAAGTTGGTGCAGCCACACTGGAAAACAGTGTGGAGATTCAAAAAGTTAAAAATAGAGCTACCTTATGACCCAGCAATTGCACTACTACAAAGATACAGATATAGTAAAAAGAAGGGCCACATAAACCCCAATGTTCATAGCAGCTATGTCCACAATAGCCAAACTGTGGAAGGAGCCAAGATGCCCTTCAACAGATGAATGGATGAAGAAGATGTGGTCTAAGGAATATTACTCAGCCATCAAAAAGGAAGAATACCCAACCTTTGCATCAATATGGATGGGACTGTAGGAGATTTTGCTGAGTGAAATAAGTCAAGCAGAGAAAGTCAAAATTATCATATGGTTTTATTTATATGTGGAACATAAAGAATAACATGGAGGACATTAGGAGAAGGAAGGGGAAAATGAAGGGGGGAGTCAGAGGGGGAGACAAACCATGAGAGACTGTGGACTACAGGAAAAAAAACTGAGGGTTTTGAAAGGGAGGAGAGTGGGGGGATGGGTTAGCCCAGTGATGGGTATTATGGAGGGCACATATTGCATGGAGCCGTGAGTGTTATACACAATGAATTATGAAACACTACATCAAAAACTAATGATGTATTATATAGTGACTAACCTAACAATAAAACATAAACAAACAAACAGTTTATAGGTGAATAAGATCACTCCTTCCCCTCCCTGCTACAACTTTATCTGATCCCTCATAAGGTGTAAACGTATGATGTAAAGAACAAAATCAAGATGCAACTGTCTGCTTTTTAAATAATACATGGACACTGTTTAAGAAATTAAATCATTTGTATATTTTGAGCTGTCATTCACAGATGATTTGCTGAAATAATCTGAGGAATTGATATCAGATAAGCCAGGTTTGAATCTTTGGACTTTAAAACAACTTTATGGGACTGTCCTTTCTTTTAAGTTGTATTTTTAATTATTATGCTATGGAAGGTATTAAAGTTGCATCATACAGGGAGCCTGGGTGACTCAGTGGGTTGAGCATCCAATTCTTGGTTTTGGCTCAGGTCATGATTTCAGGGTCCTGAGATCAAGCTGCATATCACCTAATAATGTGATTATTAAGGATCCCACCCCACCATGCTCAGCACGGAGTTTGCTTGTTCCTCTTCTCTGCTCCTCACTCCCCACACTCTCTCTAGAATAAATAAAATATGTATAATATTTTAAATTGCATCACACATATGCACACACCATACAGAGAGGAAGCCTGTAGTTTAATGGAAAGGATACTGATGTGGTTGTAAACCAGAGCTGGAAGTTTGGGAATTTTACCTAAATCATTTTTCTACTTTCTGTCCTGAAACAGAAGACAAAACCACATAATTTATGGGTTTGTCATATAGATAATATAAAGTGGCATTACATCTGTCACATCC
>NW_028134085.1:0-55773 GCF_964662115.1 Mustela nivalis | reverse complement strand
ATGTCTAGTCACCCCTACTCAGGGCTCTACTCAGGAATCCCTCTTTGGTGGAACACCTGAGGTAAAAAAAAAAAAATACAGAAAGGACTCTTCCCATCCACAGAATGATCCCAACCCCTTGGGATCAGGCCAAATCACCAGAGAAAGAATTGTCCATGGCCCTTGAGGACACCCCGACATTCCACGGCCACCGTTGACACAAAATCCAGAGACAAAAGCCTGAGCAAGCGCCACATACTCGCCCTTTGTTCATAGCCCGGAAAATTCTCACGGTCTGTAGATCGAGCCTTCATACATACATCCCCAAACATAAGCTGAGTTTGTGTTTTCAGACTTCTGTCCCCACAGGCCTGGCCCACACACCATTCAGGCTGGGGCCCCTGGAGACACACCTCAGGACTGTGGCTTCCCTCTCCACTGGAATTCTGCCATTTCCATTGGCCACAACCCTATAGATTAGGAGAATCCTCCAAACTCGCCGAGGCCATCCCAATAGTGTTGGCTGCCCAGGACAAACAGGGATGATCTTTCACAATTAGGAAACTACCTCCACTCAGACCCAGAGACAGATATCCCCATAGAATAAGATTGAACTGGACAGGCACTTAGGCTCTAATCGGATCCATTGCTTTTGTTTCCAGGCATCTCTCCTCAGAGGCCTGGTTTCCAATACCAGAATACGGGGGATTACTGAGGCACTCATCAGAAAAATCTCATCTCCACATAGGAAATGTACTCTTTGGAGCTCTATAAAAACCTCTGTTTAGGAGAATCTTTCAGGGCCCCGGATCAAGCGCCCCATTCCAAGGTCTCCATGGACTTAAACCCACATTATGAGCTATTGTCGGGAGAGTCCATGTCAACTCAACCCCTATGGTTTCTCCCCCAGGGCCTGCAGATCAAACCTGCCTTGTTGCTAGGAGACAACTAGAATGGGAGGCGGGCTGCCCAGGCATCCATCCTTAGAACCCTACTCTGGAGTCGTTCCACATGGGACATCCTAGAGCCATCCAACAGGTCTCAAGTGTCCCACAGAAGGAATCTTTGCAGTCTGGAGCATCTCACAACTCCCATTGTGGGAAAATCTACATGGCCTCTTGAGACGCTCCACTTTATAAAGGGGCCATCATGGACAGAACTCCAACCTGAGCAAACGTCTGATATTCGCCCTGACTTCAGGTGCATGAGATCTTGATTCAGCTCTGCAGAGTGTGCCTTCTGTGCACTCACCCCCAAAACTAAGCCTAGCTTGTGTTCTCAGTCTACCGTCCTCACACCCCTGCCCCAAAAGCCCTACAGATTGGCAATACTGGGGCCATAACGCAGCACACTGCCTGCCCTCCAGAAGAAAAACGTTGCCTTATGGAGGTACCTAGAAACCCGAATAAGGATCAACTGAACGCCACTCGACTGCACCCCAAATATGCAGTCTACCCTGTCTAATGCCTTGTCTGACACAGCATGAGCCCACACCTCCAGACCTACGCTCAACAGCTGGCTTCACACTGAGCTCATTGGACCCATCAGGTCCTTAGGTCTTCATCTCTTCCAACCTCAGTTTTCAGGTTTCAGAACCTAGACCTAAACTCCAATCACTGTCCAGGGGTTAACGTGATGCAGAAATCACAACTCTTCCTTCGCCATGGCTGGAAACCTTGTGGTTGGCATATTCTCCAACGTTCAGTGTAGAATAATCTAGCGTGGCCAATGAGGCACTTCCCATGCTTGAGGGCCTTGTTGGGCACAAATAGGCATTGTGAACCTCAGCATGAGCCCTGTCCTCAAGGAAGGCCTCTCAGTGTCTGAATCAAGAGCCCGCCTATTGGACTTGCCATGCCCCTAGGCCCCCAAACTTAAACAGAGGTGGGGATATCCAGTTGTCCCTCCCAAGGACTCTGCTCTGGAATCCCTCTTTTATTGGGACACTTGAGGTACATAAAATAAAATATAAAATAAAATAAAATAAAAAACAGAAAAGACTCCTCCCATCCCACAGAATGTACCCAAACTCTTGGGATCGGGTCAAATCCTCAGAGAAGGAAAGCCATCCACAACCCATGAGGCCACGCCAGCATTCCACCCACATTGTTGACACAAATCCAGAGACAAAACCTGAGCAAGCACCTCAAACTCACCCTTTTTCATATCCCTAAGTGTTATCACAGTCTGTAGATTGGGCGTGCCATACCTATGTCCCCAATCCTAAGAGGAGTTTGTGTTTTCAGACTTTTGTCCCCACAGGCCTGGCCCACACAGCCTCAAGGCTGGGCCCCTAGAGCCAAACTCAGAACTGTGCCTGCCCTCTCCAGGGGATTTCTGCCCATTCCATTGGCCACAAACCTATAGATTAGGAGAAACTCCAAAGTCCGGAAGCCATCCCAATATTATAGGCTGCCCAGGACAAACAGGTGCGATCTGACACAAGCTGAGCAACTACATCCCCTCAGATCCTTAGACACGTATCCTCAGGAAAGAGATTGAACCGGACAGGCACCTAGGCCCTAATCATCTCGATTGCTTTTGTTTCCAGTCATCTACCTCAGAGGCCTGGTTTCCCATACCAGCATATGGGAGATTCCTTAGGCACTCATCAAAACAATTTTCTTCTCTACATAGGAAACGTACTCTTTAGAGCCCATCAAAACCTCCGGTTATGAACGTCCCTCAAGGCCCCGGATCAAGCACCCCCTTCCAAAGTCTCCATGGACACAAATGCACATTATGACCCATCCTCAACTCACCCATTTCAACACACCCGCCTCGGTTGCTCCCCTAGATCCAGCAGATCGAACTTGCCTTGGCGCTATGAGACACCTGGAATGGGAGGCAGGCTGCCCAGGCATTCATCCTTAGAACCCTGCTCTGGATAACTTCCTTATGGGATGTCCTGGAGCCATCCAACAGGTCTCGACTGTCCCACAGAAGGAATCATTGCGGTTTGGAGCATCTCACAATTCCCATCGTGGGAAAACCGCCATGTCCTCGTGACACCGTCCCCTTCATGAAGGGGCCGTCATGGACAGAAACTCCGACGTAAGCCAACGTCTGATCCTAGCTCTGTCTTCAGGCATACAGGATCTCGAATCATCTCTGCAGAGGGTGCCTGCCGTCCCCTCACCCCGAAATCTAAGTCTGGCTTGTGTTCTCAGAATTTTTTTCTCACACTCCTGGCCCACAAGACTTCCAGTTTGGGAATTCTGGAGCCACTATGTGGCACTGTGTCTTCCCTCCAGAAGAAAAACGTTGCCCTCTGGGGCTACCCAGTAACCACAAATGAGTACCATCCTGCACGAAACTCGACTGCACCCCAATGATACAGTCTAGCCTGGGCACTAATTCCCTGTCTGCCACAGCCTGACCCTGCACCTCCCAACCCACACTCAACAGCTGGCCGAACACTGAGCACATCAGCCACACCATGGCCTTAGGTCTTCATCTCTTCCCAACCTCAGTTTTCAGGCTTCAGAACCTAGACCTTAAATCCAATCACAGTCCAGGAGTGAAAGTGTTGCAGAAATTAGAACTCCTTCTTCCCCATGGCCAGAAAAATTGTCGTTGCCATATTGTGCAACGTTCAGTGTAGGAGAAACCAGCATGGTACATTAGGCCACGCCCTGACTTGAGGGGCTCCTTGGGCACAAAAACACATTGTGAAACTCAGTGTGAGACCTATCCTCAAGGAAGGCCTCTCAGTGTCTGGACCAAGAGTCCACATATGGGGCTTGCCATGTTCTTAGGTCCCAATGTTAACCAGAGGTCTGGTTGTCCAGTCGCTCCTCGCCAGGACTCTGCTCTTGGATCCCTCTTTTGGTGGTCCACCTTAGGTTATAAAAAAAAAATAATACTAAAAAAATAAACAAAAAAACAAGAAAGGCCTCCCTTCCCACAGAATGACCCCAAACTCTTGGGATCGGGTCAAATCCCCAGAAAGGGAGCCTCATCAATGACCCATGAGGACACCCCGACATTCCATGGCAATCGGTGACACAATTCCAGAAAAAAAAAAAAAAAAGCATGAGCCAGCACCTCACATTCGCCCTTTGTTCATATCCCGAAGAGTTCTCCTCACGGTCTATAGATCGGGTCGGCCATACCTACATCCACCAACCTAAGTGGAGTTTGTGTTTTCAGACTTTTGTCCAAATAGCCCTGGACCAAACACGCTCCACAATTGGGTCCCTGGAGCCACACCTCAGGACTGTGCTTCCCTTTCAAGGGAATTCTTCCCATTCCATTGGCCACAACCTTGCAAATGAGGAAAAACCTCCAAAGTCACCGAGGCCATCCCATTAGTGTAGGCCGCCCAGGACAAACAGGGGTGATCTCAAACCAGCTGAGCAACTACCTCCACTCAGGCAACAGATGTCCCCAGAGAAGAATATTGAACCGGACAGGCCCCTAGGCCCTAATCAGATCCATTGCTTTGGTTTTCAGGCATCTCTCCTCAGAGGCCTCCTTCCAATACCAGCATATGGTGGTTTCCTGAGGCACCAATAAGAACAAATCTCGTCTCCCCATGGAAAACTTGCTCATTGGAGCTTTGTCATAACCTCTGGATAGGAGAATCCTTCAGGGCCCTGGTGCCACTACCCCATACCAAGGTCTCCATGGACTCAAACCAACATTAAGACCATCCTCAGGAAAGTCCATTTCAACTCAGCCCCCTCTGTTGCTACCCCAAGCCAGCAGATCAAACGTTTCTTGTTGCTAGGAGACAATTGGAATGTGAGGCTGGCTGCCCAGGCATTCATACTTAGAACCCTGTTCTGGAAAAATACCTTATAAGACGTCCTGGAGCCATCCAACAAATCTTAATTGTCCCACAGAAGGAATCCTTGCGGTTTGGAGCATCTCACAACTCCAATAGAGGGAAAACCCCCATGGGCTCATAATGTCCCCCCTTCCTGAAGGGGCCAACATGGACAGAAACTCAAACCTGAGCCAAAGTCTGAATCTCGACCTGACTTCAGACGCATGAGATCTCAATTCAGCTCTGCAGAGTGTGCCTGCCATGTCCTTGCCCCGAAACCTAAGCCTAGCTTGTGTTCTCAGACTTCCGTTCTCACTCTCCTGGCCCACAAGCCCTCCAGTTTGGGAATTCCGATGCCACAATGCAGCACTCTGCCTGTCCTCCAGAAGAAAAACTTTGCCCTATGCTGCTAATAAGAAACCCCAAATGATTTTCTAATGCATGCCACTTGATTGTAAAGCAATTATACAGCCTACCCTGTATATTAATGCCCTGTCTGGCACAGCCTGAGACAAGACATCCCAAATGATACCCAGACAGCTGGCCCCAACCTGGACACATAGGACCCGCTATGGCTGTAGGTCGTCATCTCTTCCCAACCTCGGTTTTCAAGCTTCAGAACCTAGACCTTATCTCCAATCACTGCCCAGGGGTGAACGTGATGCAGAAATTAGAATTCCTCCTTCCCCATGGCCAGAAACCTTGTGGTTGGCATGTTGTCCAACGTTCAATGTGGGAAAACCTGCATTGTCCGAAAGGCCACGCCAGTGCTTGAGGGCCGCCTAGGGCACAGACATGCATTGTGACCTGCAGCGTGAGTCCCGTATTAAAGTAACGCCTCTCAGTGGCTGGACCAAGATCCTGCATATGGGGCTTGTCATATCCATAGGCCCCCAGGCTTAACCAGAGGGCGAGTATTCCAGTTGTCAGTACCCACTGCTATGCTCTAGAATCCCTCTACTGGGGGGACACATGAAGCAGAAACAGGACACTTCCCTTCCCACAGAATGACCCCAAACTCTTGGGGGCTGGACAAACTACCAGAGAGGGAGACTTCTACGACCTATGAGGCAACTCCTACATTAAACGGCCATTGTGGACAAAACATCCAGAGACAAAAGCCTGAGCGACTGCCTCCCTCTCACCCTTCTTTCATATCCAGAGGAGCTCCCCTCATGGACTGTAGATCAGGCCTGCCGTAACCTCGGCCCCAAACCTGAGCTGAGTTAGGGTTTTTGGATGTCTGTCTGCACAGCCATGGCCCACACAGCCTCCAGGCTGGGGTCTCTGGAGCCACACCACAGAACTGTGCCTGCTCTCTCCTAAGAAACTGCCCATTCCATTGGCCAAACTCTACAAAATAGTAGAAACCTCAAGGTCCCCAAGGACATCCCACTACCACAAGCCGCACTGGACAAATAGGGGCATTATGACACAAGCTGAGCAACTACTACCTCCATGCAGACACACAGACAGATATCCGCAGAGAAAGAAGATTGAACCAGACAGGCCCCTAGGCCCTATTATGAACTCTTGCTTTGGTGTCCAGGTATCACTCCTCAGAGGCCTGGGTTTGAAGACCAGCATACGGGGCTTTCCTGAGGCACCAGACAGAAGACCTCTCATCTGCACATGGGAAGCTTCCTTGTTGGAGTTGTGTCAAGCCCTTTGGGTTGGAGATTCATGCAGAGTCCCTTAGCTACTGCCACATTCCAAGGTCTCCTTGGCCACCAACCCACATTATGACTCATCCTCAGGAGAGTCCATTTAAACTCAGCCTTCTGGGTAGCTCACCCAAAAGCCCGCAGATTGAGCGTGCCTTGACTCGACCAGGCAATGGGAAGGTGAGTTGGCGTTTCTCGGCATCCATGCTTAGGGCCCTGCTCTCGAGTCTTTCTGTATGGGGCATCCTGGAACCATACAATAGTACTCGACTGTCCTGAAGAAGGAAACTTTGAAGTTTGGAGCAGGTCACAACTCCCAGCGTAGGGAAACCTCCCTGGCCTCATGACGCCCCCACCCCCTTCAGGAAGGGGCCGTCATGGACACAAACTCCAGCTTGAGGCAACATCTGATACTCGCCCTGACCTCACCTGCAGGAGATCTCGATTCAGCCCCTGCAGAGTGGGCCTGCCATGCTCTTGGCCCCAAAACTCGTGCTAGCTTGTGTTTTCAGACTTCCTTCCTCACAAACCTGGCCACACCCCTCCAGTTTGGCAATTCTGGAGACACAATGCAGCACTCTGCCTGCCCTCCAGAAGAAAAATGTTGCCCTATAGGCCTAACCAGAAACGCCAAATGAGTAACAACCTGCATGCCACTCGACCAAACCCCAATTATACAGTCTAGCCTGTGCACTAAAGCCCTGTCTGAAACAGCCTGAGGGCAGACCTCCAGTCCAACACCCAGACAGCTGGCCATAAACAGAGCATATCACACCCACAATGGCTTTAGGGCATCAACTCTACACAACCTCAGTTTTCACCTTCAGAACCTAGACCTTATCTCCACTCACTGCTCAGGAGTGAACGTGATACAAGAATCAGAACTTCTCCTTCGCCTTGGCAAGAAACCTAGTGGTTGGCATGTTTTTCCAACGTTCAGTGTAGTTGAAACCAGTGTGGCCCATGATGCCCCGCCCATGTTTATGGGCCACATTGGTCACAAACACACATTGTGTCCCTCAGCCTGATCCCAGGCCTCGTGTAAGGCCTCTCAGTGGCTGGATGAAGAGTCAGCATATTCGGCTTGCCATGCCCCTAGGCCCCAAATTTTACCCATAGTTCGGGTTCTCCCTTCACTTTTCCCCAGGGCTCATCTTTGGAATTACTCTTTTGGCGGGACACCTGAGGTAACAAACCTGAAAGGAGTCCTCCCATTCCACAGATTGATGAAAAGCAATTGGGATCGGACCAAATCCCCAGAGAGAAAGATTCGTCCATGGCCCATGAGGCTTCCCCGACATTCCACGGCCATCGCTGATACAAAATCCAGAGACAAAAGCCTGAGCAAGTGCCTCAGACTCGCTCTTTCTTTATATCCGGAAGAGTTCTTCTCATGGTTTATAGATCGGGCCTGCCATACCTACCTCCCCAAAGCTAAGCTGAGTTTGTGTTTTCAGACTTCTGGTCCAAAGTCCTGGGCCACACACCTTCCAGGCTGGGGCCCCAGGTGTCACACATTAGGACTGTGTCTACCCAATCCATGGGAATTCTGCCCATTCCATGGTCCAAAACAGTAAAATTAGGAGAACCCTCCAAATCCCTGAGGCCATCCCAATAGTGCAGGTCGCCCGGGACAAACAAGGGCGGTCTGATACCAGCTGAGCATCTACCTCTACTCATAACATAGATGGATATCCCCTGAGAAGCAGATTGAACCAGACAGGACCCTAGGCCATAATCGGATACATTGCTTTGGTTTACAGGCATGTCTCCTCAAAAGCCTGGATTCCAATACCAGCATAGGGGTTTTCCTGAGGCACCCATCAAAACAAATCTCGTCTCCACAAGGAACCTTGTGCATCGAGCTATGTCAAAAACTTAGGAGAATACTTCAGGGTCCCGGTGCCACCGCCCCATTTTAAGGCCCTCATGGACACAAACACACATTAGGACCCATCCTCAGGAAAGTCCATTTCAAGTCAGTCACTCCTGTTGCTCACGCAGAGCCATCAGATCTAAACTCTCTTGTTGCTAGGAGAAAATTGGAATGCGAGGCGGGCTTCCCAGTCATCCATTCTCGAATGGTGCCCTGGAGTCATTCCATATGGGATGTCCTGAATCTGCCCAACAGGTCTCAATTGTCCCGCAGAAGGTATCCTTGAAGGGGGCATCCCACAACACCCAACGTGGGAAAACCTACATGGCCTCGAGATTTCGCTCTCTTCATGAAGGGGCCGTCATGCCCATAAACTCCAACGTGAGACAACGTCTGATCCTCGCCCTGACTTCAGATGCATGAGATATTGGTTCAGATCTACAGTGGTCCCTGCCGTGTCCTCGCCCTGATACACAAGTCCAGCTTGTGTTCTCAGACTTCCGTCCTCACACTCCTGGACACGAAGCCCTCAAGTGGGCAATTCCGGACCGACAATGAAGCACACTGCCTGCCCTCTAGAAAACAAATTTTGCCTAATGAGCTGCCCAGACAACTTATATGAGGATAAATCTACATGGCACTCGACTTTACCCAAATTATATAGTCTACGGGGGCACTAATGCAATGTCTGACACAACCTGAGCCCGGACCTCCTGACCAACACCCAGACAGCTGACCGCACACTGAGCACATCAGACCCGCCATGGCCTTAGGTTATCATCTCTTCCCTACCTCTGTTTTCAGGCTTCAGAATCTAGACCTTATCTCCAATCACTGCCCAAGGGTGACTGTGATGCAGAAATCAGAACTGTTCCTTACCCATGGCAAGAAATCTTGTCATTGGCAGGTTGTCCAACGTTCAGTGTAGGAGAAACCAGGATTCACCATGAGGCCCCGCCCATTCTTGTTTGCGAAGTGGGCATAAACACGCATTGTGACCCTCAGTGTGAGTCCTGTCCTCTAGTAAGTCCTCTCCGTCGCTCGACCATTAGATGTCATAATGGGCTTGACATGTCCCTAGGCCCAAATTTGTAACCAGATTTCTGGTTGTCCAGTCGGCCCTCCCCAGGGCTCTACTCTGGAATACCTCATTTGGTGGGACACCTGAGGTTAAAAAACAAAACAAGGCAAATCACAACAACAACAAAACGGACTTCTTCCATCCCACAGAATGACCCCAAAATCTTGCGATGGGGACAAACCACCAGAGAGTAAGACTCGTCCATTTCCCATGAAGTCACCCGGAAATTTCATGACCATGAGTGACACGATATCCAGAGACAAAAACTTGAGCAAGAGCCTGACACTCGCCCTTTTTTCATATCCCGAAGAGTTCTCCTCATGGTCTGTAGATCTATACTGCCATACCTATTACCCGAAACATAAGCCGCGTTTGTGTTTTCAGACAACTGTCCAAACAGCTCTGCCTACACACCCTACAGGCTCAGGCCCCTGGAGCCAAACCTGAGGACTGTACTTGCCCTCTCCAAGGGAATTGTATGTGCCCATTCCAATGGCCACAACCTACTAATAGCATAAACCTCCAAACTCCCTGAGGCCATCCCAATAGTGGTGGCTCTCCAGGACAAACAGGAGCAATCTGAGCCCATCTGACACCTACATGCACTCAGACGCATAGACTGATGTCCCCAGAGGTAAAAAGGTACGAACAGGCCCCTAGGCACTATTTGGATTCATTGTTGTGCTATCCAGTCATCTCTCCTCAGAGGCCTGGATTTCAATACCAGCGTATTGCTGTTTCCTGACTCATCCCTCAGAACAAATCTCATTTACATATGGGAAACTTGCACGTTGGAGCTGTGTCAAAGCCTCTGTTTGAAAAAACCCATCGGGCCCCAGTGCCACCGCTTCATTCCAAGATCTCCATAGACACAAAAACATATTAGGATCCATCCACAGGAGAGTCCATTTCAACTCAGCCTCCTGGGTTGCTCCCCCAGATCCAGCAGATCTAACCTGTCTTGTTGCTAGGACACAATTGGAATGCGAGGTGGGCTACCCAGCCATCCATCCTTAGAACCCTGCTCGGAATCGTTGCCCTGGAGCCAACCAACAGGTCTCAATTGTCCTGCAGAAGAATCTTTGCAGTTTGGAGCTTCTCACAACAAACATCGTGGGAAAACCCCCACGGCCTCATGACCCCCCCGCCCCTTCATGAAGGGCCATCAGGGACAGAAACTCCAACCTGAGCGATCTTCTGATCCTCGCCCTGACATCATAAGCACGAGATCTCGATTCAGGTCTGTAGATTGTTCCTGCCTTGTCCTCACCCAGAAACCTAAGCCTAGCTTGTTCTCAGATTTCCTTCCTCAGACTACTGGACCACAAGCCTCCAGTTTGAAAACCAGAACTATAATGCAGCACTCTTCCTGCCCTCAGGAAGAAAAACATTACCCTCTGGGGCTACCCAGAAACTCCAAAAGAGGATCAACCTGCACGCCATACGACTGTACCCCAAATATATAGGCTGACCTGGGCACTATTGCCCTTTTTGACACAGCCTGAGCCTGGATTACCTGGCCCCACACAGAAAGCTGGCCGCTCACTGAGCACATCGGACCCGCCATGGTCTTAGGTCGTCATCTCTTCCCAACCTCGGTTGTCAAGTTTCAGAACCTAGACCTTATCTCCAATCACTGCCCAGGCTTGAAAGTGATGCAGAAAACACAACTCCTTCCCCGTGGCAAGAAACCATGTGGTTGGCATGTTGTCCAACGTTCAGTGTAGTTGAAACCAGGGTGGCCCATGAGGCCCCGCTCATGTTTGTGGGCCACATTGGTCAAAACCACACATTGTGACCCTCACCCTGATCCCAGTCCTCAATAAGGCCTCTCAGTGGCTGGATGAAGTGATAGCATATTGGGCTTGCCATGCCCCTAGGCCCCAAATTTTACCCATAGTTCGGGTTCTCCCTTCACTTTTCCCCAGGGCTCTTCTTTGGAATTCCTCTTTTGGCGGGACACCTGAGGTAACAAACCTGAAAGGAGTCCTCCCATTCCACAGATTGACGAAAAACAATTGGGATCGGGCCAAATCCACAGAGAGGAAAATTCGTCCATGGCCCATGAGGCCTCCCCGACATTCCACGGCCATCTCTGATACAAAATCCAGAGACAAAAGCCTGAGCAAGCGCCTCAGACTCGCTCTTTCTTCATAACCGAAAGAGTTCTTCTTAAGGTTTATAGATCGGGCCTGCCATACCTACGTCCCCAAACCTAAGCTGAGTTTGTGTTTTCAGACTTCTGTCCTCAAAGTCCTGGGCCACACACCCTCCAGGCTGGGGCCCTTGGAGTCACACATTAGGACTGTGCCTACCCAATCCATGGGAATTCTGCCGATGCCATTGTCCAAAACAGTAAAATTTGGAGAACCCTCCAAATCCCTGCGGCCATCCCAATAGTGCAGGTCGCCCGGGACAAACAAGGGCGGTCTGATTCCAGCTGAGCATCCACCTCCACTCATACCATAGATGGATGTCCCCTGAGAAGAAGATTGAACCAGACAGGACCTTAGGCCATAATAGGATACATTGCTTTGGATTACAGGCATGTCTCCTCAAAAGCCTGGATACCAATACCAGCATAGAGGTTTTCCTGAGGCACCCATCAAAACAAATCTCGTCTCCACAAGGAACCTTGTGCATCGAGCTATGTCAAAAGCTTAGGAGAATACTTCAGGGTCCCGGTGCCACCGCCCCATTTTAAGGCCCTCATGGACACAAACACACATTAGGACCCATCCTCAGGAAAGTCCATTTCAAGTCAGCCACCCCGGTTTCTCCCGCTAAGCCATCAGATCTAAACTGTCTTGTTGCTAGGAGACAATTGGAATGCGAGGCGGGCTTCCCAGGCATCCATCCTCGAACGGTGACCTGGAGTCATTCCATATGGGATGTCCTGGAGCTGCCCAACAAGTCTCAATTGTCCCGCAGAAGGAATCCTTGAAGGGGGCATCCCACAACTCCCAACGTGGGAAAACCTTCATGGCCTCGAGATTCCGCTCCCTTCATGAAGGGGCCGTCATGCACAGAAACTCCAACCTGAGCCAACTTCTGAACCTCGCCCTGACTTCAGATGCATGAGATATAGGTTCAGATCTACAGGGGTACCTGCCGTGCCCTGGCCCTGAAACCCAAGTCTAGCTTGTGTTCTCAGACTTCCGTCCTCACACTCCAGGCCCCGAAGCCCGGAAGTTTCGCAATTCCAGACCCACAATGCAGCACTCTGCCTGCCCTCTAGAAAAAAAAATTTGGCCTAATGAGTGCCCAGGCACCTTATATGAGGATAAATCTACATGGCATTCGACTATACCCAAAGTATATAGTCTAACCTGTGCACTAATGCACTGTCTGACACAACCTGAGCTCGGACCTCCTGACCAACACCCAGACAGCTGACCGCACACTGAGCACATCAGAACCGCCATGGCCTTAGGTTATCATCTCTTCCCAACTGCGGTTTTTCAGGCTTCAGAACCTAGACCTTATCTCCAACCACTGCCCAGGGGTGCCTGTGATGCAGAAATCAGACCTTGTCCTTACCCATGGCAAGAAACCTTGTGGTTGGCATGTTGTCCAACGTTCAGTGTAGGAGAAACCAGCATTCACCCGGAGGCCCCGCCAATTCTTGAGTGCGAAGAGGGCATAAACACGCATTGTGACCCTCAGCGTGAGTCCTGTGCTCTAGTAAGTCCTCTCAGTGGCTCGACCATTAGATGTCATAATGGGCTTGACATGTGCCTAGGCCACAATTTTTAACCAGATTTCTGGTTGTCCGGTCGGCCCTCCCCAGGGCTCTACTCTGGAATACCTCATTTGGTGAGACACCTGAGGTTAAAAAACAAAACAAAACAAATCAACAACAACAACAACAAAACGGACTTCTTCCATCCCAAGAATGACCCAAAACTCTTGGGACGGGGCAAAACCCCAGAGAGTAAGACTCGTCCATTTCCCATGAAGTCACCCGGAAATTTCACGACCATGAGTGACACGATATCCAGAGACAAAAACTTGAGCACGAGCCTCACACTCGCCCTTTTTTCATATCCTGAAGAGTTCTCCTCATGGTCTGTAGATCAGTCCTGCCATACCTATGACCCGAAACATAAGCCGCGTTTGTGTTTTCAGACAACTGTCCAAACAGCTCTGGCCTACACACCCTACAGGCTCAGGCCCCTGGAGCCAAACCTGAGGACTGTACTTGCCCTCTACAAGGGAATTGTATGTGCCCATTCCAATGGCCACAACCCTACTAATAGGATAAACCTCCAAACTGCCTGAGGCCATCCCAATAGTGGTGGCTTCCCAGGACAAACAGGGGCAATCTGAGCTCATCTGAGCACCTACCTGCACTCAGACGCATAGACTGATGTCCCCAGAGGTAAAAAGGAACGAACAGGCCCCTAGGCACTATTCGGATCCATTGCTGTGGTATCCAGTCATCTCTCCTCAGAGGCCTGGATTTCAATACCAGCGTATGGCTGTTTCTTGACTCACCCATCAGAAAACATCTCATCTACATATGGGAAACTTGCACGTTGGAGCTGTGTCAAAGCCTCTGTTTGGAAAAACCCTTCAGGACCCCAGTGCCACCGCTACATTCCAACGTCTCCATAGACACAAAAAGACATTAGGACCCATCCACAGGAGAGTTTATTTCAACTCAGCCTCCTGGGTTGCTCCCCCAGATCCAGCAGATCTAACCTGTCTTGTTGCTAGGACACAATTGGAATGCGAGGTGGGCTACCCAGCCATCCATCCTTAGAACCCTGCTCGGAATCGTTGCCCTGGAGCCAACCAACAGGTCTCAATTGTCCTGCAGAAGAATCTTTGCAGTTTGGAGCTTCTCACAACTAACATCGTGGGAAAACCCCCACGGCCTCATGACCCCCCCGCCCCTTCATGAAGGGCCATCAGGGACAGAAACTCCAACCTGAGCGATCTTCTGATCCTCGCCCTGACATCATAAGCACGAGATCTCGATTCAGGTCTGTAGATTGTTCCTGCCTTGTCCTCACCCAGAAACCTAAGCCTAGCTTGTTCTCAGATTTCCTTCCTCAGACTACTGGACCACAAGCCTCCAGTTTGAAAACCAGAACTATAATGCAGCACTCTTCCTGCCCTCAGGAAGAAAAACATTACCCTCTGGGGCTACCCAGAAACTCCAAAAGAGGATCAACCTGCACGCCATACGACTGTACCCCAAATATATAGGCTGACCTGGGCACTATTGCCCTTTTTGACACAGCCTGAGCCTGGATTACCTGGCCCCACACAGAAAGCTGGCCGCTCACTGAGCACATCGGACCCGCCATGGTCTTAGGTCGTCATCTCTTCCCAACCTCGGTTGTCAAGTTTCAGAACCTAGACCTTATCTCCAATCACTGCCCAGGCTTGAAAGTGATGCAGAAAACACAACTCCTTCCCCGTGGCAAGAAACCATGTGGTTGGCATGTTGTCCAACGTTCAGTGTAGTTGAAACCAGGGTGGCCCATGAGGCCCCGCTCATGTTTGTGGGCCACATTGGTCAAAACCACACATTGTGACCCTCACCCTGATCCCAGTCCTCAATAAGGCCTCTCAGTGGCTGGATGAAGTGATAGCATATTGGGCTTGCCATGCCCCTAGGCCCCAAATTTTACCCATAGTTCTGGTTCTCCCTTCACTTTTCCCCAGGGCTCTTCTTTGGAATTCCTCTTTTGGCGGGACACCTGAGGTAACAAACCTGAAAGGAGTCCTCCCATTCCACAGATTGACGAAAAACAATTGGGATCGGGCCAAATCCACAGAGAGGAAGATTCGTCCATGGCCCATGAGGCCTCCCCAACATTCCACGGCCATCTCTGATACAAAATCCAGAGACAAAAGCCTGAGCAAGCCCCTCAGACTCACTCTTTCTTCATATCCGGAAGAGTTCTTCTCATGGTTTATAGATCGGGCCTGCCATACCTACGTCCCCAAACCTAAGCTGAGTTTGTGTTTTCAGACTTCTGTCCTCAAAGTCCTGGGCCACACACCCTCCAGGCTGGGGCCCCTGGAGGCACACAGTAGGACTGTGCCTACCCAATCCATGGGAATACTGCCGATGCCATTGTCCAAAACAGTAAAATTTGGAGAACCCTACAAATCGCTGAGGCCATCCCAATAGTGCAGGTCGCCCAGGACAAACAAGGGCGGTCTGATACCAGCTGAGCATCTACCTCCACTCATACCATATATGGATGTCCCCTGAGAAGAAGATTGAACCAGACAGGACCCTAGGCCATAATCGGATACATTGCTTTGGATTACAGGCATGTCTCCTCAAAAGCCTGGATTCCAATACCAGCATAGAGGTTTTCCTGAGGCACCCATCAGAACTCATCTCGTCTCCACAAGGAACCTTGTGCATCGAGCTATGTCAAAAGCTTAGGAGAATACTTCAGGGTCTCGGTGCCACCGCCCCATTTTAAGGCCCTCATGGACACAAACACACATTAGGACCCATCCTCAGGAAAGTCCATTTCAAGTCAGCCACCCCGGTTTCTCCCGCAGAGCCATCAGATCTAAACTGTCTTGTTGCTGGGAGACAATTGGAATGTGAGGCCGGCTTCCCAGGCATCCAACCTCGAACAGTGCCCTGGAGTCATTCCATATGTGATGTCCTGAAGCTGCCCAACAGGTCTCAATTGTCCCGCAGAAGGAATCCTTGAAGTGGGCATCCCACAACTCCCAACGTGGGAAAAACTCCATGGCCTTGAGATTCCGCTCCCTTCATGAAGGGTCCGTCATGCACAGAAACTCCAACCTGAGCCAACGTCTGATCCTCGCCCTGACTTCAGATGCATGAGATATAGGTTCAGATCTACAGTGGTACCTGCCGTGTCCTCACCCTGAAACCCAAGTCTAGCTTGTGTTCTCAGACTTCCGTCCTCACACTCCTGGACACGAATCCCTCAAGTTTAAAATTCCGGACCGACAATTAAGCACTCTGCCTGCCCTCTAGAAAACAAATTTTGCCTAATGAGCTGCCCAGACAACTTATATGAGGATAAATCTACATGGCACTCGACTGTACCCAAAGTATATAGTCTAAACTGGGCACTAATGCACTCTCTGACACAACCTGAGCCCGGATCTACTGACCAACACCCAGACAGCTGACCGCACACTGAGCACATCAGACCCGCCATGGCCTTAGGTCATCATCTCTTCCCTACCTCAGTTTTTAGGCTTCAGAACCTAGACCTTATCTCCAATCACTGCCCAGTGGTGCCTGTGATGCAGAAATCAGAACTCTTCCTTACCCATGGCAAGAAACCTTATGTTTGGCATGTTGTCCAACGTTCAGTGTACGAGAAACCAGGATTCACCATGAGGCCCTGCCCATTCTTGTTTGCGAAGTGGGCATAAACACGCATTGTGACCCTCAGCGTGAGTCCTGTGCTCTAGTAAGTCCTCTCAGTGGCTCGACCATTAGATGTCATAATGTGCTTGACATGTCCCTAGGCCACAATTTTTAACCACATTTCTTGTTGTCCGGTCGGCCCTCCCCAGGGCTCTACTCTGGAATCCCCCATTTGGTGGGACACCTGAGGTTAAAAAACAAAACAAGGCAAATCAACAACAACAACAAAACGGACTTCTTCCATCCCCAGAATGACCCAAAACTCCTTGTACGGGGCCAAACCCCCAGAGTGTAAGACTCGTCCATTTCCCATGAAGTCACCAGGAAATTTCACGACCATGAGTGACACGATATCCAGAGACAAAAACTTGAGCACGAGCCTCACACTCGCCCCTTATTCATATCCCGAAGAGTTCTCCTCATGGTCTGTAGATCAATCCTGCCATACCTATGACCTGAAACATAAGCCGAGTTTGTGTTTTCAGACTGTCCAAACAGCTCTGCCTACACACCCTACAGGCTCAGGCCCCTGGAGCCAAACCTGAGGATTGTACTTGCCCTCTCCAAGGGAATTGTGTGTGCCCATTCCAATGGCGACAACGCAACTAAAAGTATAAACCTTTAAATTCCCTGAGGCCATCCCATAGTGTTGGCTTCCAAGGACAAACACGGGCAATCTGAGTTCATCTGAGCACCTACCTGCACTCTGACCCATAGATAGATGTCGCCCGAGGTAAAAAGAAACCAACAGGCCCCTAGGCACTAATCGGATTCATTGCTTTGTTTTCAGGCATCTCTCCTCAGAGGCCTGGATTTCAATACCAGAATATGGCTGTTTCTTGACTCACCCATCAGAACAAATCTCCTCTACACATGGGAAACTTGCATGGTGGACCTGTGTCAAACCTCTGTTTAGGAGAAGCCTTCAGGGCCCTAGTGCCACCGCTTAATGCCACAGTCTCCATAGACACAAAAACATATTAGGACCCATCCACAGGAGAGTCCATTTAAACTCAGCGTCCTCGGTTGCTCCCCGAGATCCAACAGATCTAGCCTGTCTTGTAGCTAGGAGAATATTGGAATGCGAGGTGGGCTACCCAGCCATCCATCCTTAGAACCCTGCTCAGAATCGTTGGCCTGGAGCCAACCAACTGGTCTCAATTGTCCCACAGTAGAATCTTTGCAGTTTGGAGCTTCTCACAACTCCCATGGTGGGAAAACCCCCACGGCCTCGTGATTCCCCCCCTTTATGAAGGGGCCATCAGGGACAGAAAGTCAAACCTGAGGCATCGTCTGATGCTCAACCTGACTTCAGGTGCAAGAGTTCTCGATTCAGGTCTGCCATGTCCTCACACATAAAACCTAAGCCTTGCTTGTGTTCTCGGAGTTCCGTCCTCAGACTACCGGCCCATAAGCCCTCCAGTTTGGCAATCCAGAAGTACAATGCGGCACTCTGCCTGCTCCCTGGAAGAAGAACATTGCCCTCTGGGGCTACCCAGAAACCCCAAATGAGGATCAACCTGCACGCCATTTGGCTGTACACCAAATATATAGGCTGAAGTGGGCACAATTGCCCATTCTGACACAGCCTGAGCCTGGAACTCCTGGCCCCACCCAGACAGCTGGCCACACACTGAGCACATCGGACCCGCCATGGCCATAGGTCGTCATCTCTACCCAACCTCGGTTTTCAGGCTTCAGAACCTTGACCTTATCTCCAATCATTGCCCAGGTTTGAAAATGTTGCAGAAATCCGAACTCGTTCCCTTGGCAAGAAACCTCGTGGTTGGCATGTTGTCCAACTTTCAGTGTAGTTGAAACCAGTGTGGCACATGAGACCCAGCCCACGCTTGAGGGCCACATTGGTCTCAAACACACATTGTGACCCTCAGCCTGAGCCCGGTCCTCAGGCAAGGCCTCTCAGTGGCTGCATGAAGAAAGAGCATATTGGGCTTGCCATGCCCCTAGACCCCAATTTTTAACCAAGTTCGGGTTGTCCCTTCACTCTTGCCCAGGGCTCTGCTTTGGAATTCCTCTTTTGGTGGGACACCTCAGGTAACAAACCTTAAAGGAGTCCTCCCATTCCACAGATTCACGAAAAAGAATTGGGATAGGGCCAAATCCACAGAGAGGAAGATTCGTCCATGGCTCATGAGGCCTCCCCGACATTCCACGGCCATCGCTGATACAAAATCCAGAGACAAAAGCCTAAGCAAGCGCCTCAGACTCGCTCTTTCTTCATATCCTGAAGAGTTCTTCTCATGATTTGTAGTTCGACCGTGCCATACCTACGTCCCCAAACCTAAGCTGAGTTTGTGTTTTTTGAGTTCTGTCCTCAAAGTCCTGGGCCACACACCCTCCAGGCTGGGCCCCTGGAACCACACATTAGGACTGTGCCTTACCAATCCATGGGAATTCTGCCCATTCCATTATCCAAAACCATACAAATTAGGAGAAACCTCCAAATTCCCTGAGGCCATACCAATGGTGTAGGTTGTCCGGGACAAAAAAGGGCCGTCTGACACCAGCTGAGCATCTACCTCCACTCATACCATAGATGGATGTCCCCAGAGAAGAAGATTGACCAGACAGGACCCCAGGCCATAATGGGATCCATAGCTTTGGTTTACAGGCATGTCTCTTCAAAAGCCTGGTTTCCAATACCAGCTGAGGGCTTTTCCTGAGGCACCCATCAGAACAAATCTCGTTTACACATGGGAAACTTGCATGTTGGAGCTCTCTCAAAGCCTCTGGTTAGAAGGACATTTCAGGTTCCCGGTGCCAGCGCCTCATTCCAAGGTCTCCATGGAGACACACCCACATTAGGACCCATCCACAGGAGAGTCCATTTCAACTCAGCCCCCTCAGTTGCTCTCCCTGATCCAGCAGATCTAACCCGTCTTGTCGCTAGGAGATGATTGGAATGAGAGGCAGGCTTCCCAGACATCCATACTTAGAACCATTCTCAGAATTATGCTGTATGGGAAGTCCTGGAGCCAACCAACAGGTCTCAATAGTCCCGCAGAAGAATCTTTACTGTTTGGAGCATCTCACAACTCCCATCGTGGGAAAACCTCCATGGCCTCGTGATCCCGCCCCCTGCGCTTCATGAAGGGGCCATCAGGGACAGAAGCTCCAACCTGAGCGATCGTCTGATCCTCGCCCTGACTTCAGATGCAGGACATCTTGATTCAGCTCTGCAGAGTGTGCCTGCCGTGCCCTTGCCCAGAAACGTAAGTCTAGTTTGTGTTCTCAACTTCCATCCTCACATTCCTGGCCCACAAGCCCTCCAGTTTGGCAATTCCAGAACTACAAGGCAGCACTCTGCCTGCTTTCCGGAAGAAAAACTTTGCCCTCTGGGGCTACCCAGATTCCCCAAATGAGGATCAACTTGCATGCCACTTGACTGGACCCCAATTATACAGGCTGCCCTGGGCACTACTGCCCTTTCTGGCACAGCCTGAGACTGAACCTCCTGGCTCGCTCCCACCCAGCTAGCCACACACTGAGCACATCAGACCCGCCATGGCCTTAGGTCATCATCTCTTTCCAACCTCGGTTTTCAGGCTTCAGATCCTAAACCTTATCTCCAGTCACCACCCAGGGTTGAACATGATGCAGGAATCAGAACTCCTTCCCCATGGCAAGAAACCTTGTGGTTGGCATGTTGTCCAACGTAAAGTGTAGTTGAAACCAGTGTGGCCCATGAGGCCCTGCAGATGCTTGAGGACCAAGTCGGTCACAAACATGCATTGTGACCCTCAACGTGAGCCCAGTTCTCAAGTAAGGCCTCTCAGCGGCTGGACCAAAAGACAGCATATTGGGCTTGCAATGCCCCTAGGCCCCAATTTTTAACCAGATTTCTGGTTGTCCAGTCTCCCCTCCCCAGGGCTCGGCTTTGGAATCCCTCTTTTGGTGGGACACCTGAGGTAACAAAACTGAAAGGACTCCTCCCATCCCACAGTTTGACCCAAAACAATTGGAATCGGGCCAAATCCACAGAGCGGAAGACTCGTCCATGGCCCATGAGGCCTCCCCGACATTCCACGCCCATTGTTGACACAAAATCCAGAAACAAAAGCCTGAACAAGTGCCTCACAATCTCTCTTTCTTCATATCCGGAAGAATTCTCCTCACGGTCTGTAGATCGGGCCTGCCATACCTACGTCCCTAAACCTAAACTGAGTTTGTGTTTTAGACTTCTGTCTCCACAGTCCTGGTGCACACACCCTGCAGGCTGGGGCCCCTGGAGCCACATCAAAACTGTGCCTTCCCTCTCCACGGGAATTCTGCCCATTCCATTGTCCATAATCATAAAATTAGGAGAAACCTCCAAAGTCCCCAAGGCCTTCACAATAGTGTAGGCCGCCTGGGACAAACAAGGGCCATCTGACACCAGCTGAGCATCTAACTCCACTAATACCTTAGATGGATGTACACAGAGAAGAAGATTCAACCGGACAGGCCCCTAGGCTCTAAATGGATCCATTGCTTTGGTTTCCAGTTATTTCTCTTCAGAGGCCTATATTCCAATAACAGTATATGGGGGTTTCCTGAGGCACCAATCAGAACAAATCTCGTCTCCACATGGAAAACTTGTCCTTTGGAGATGTCTCAAAACCTCCGGTTAGGAGAATCCTTCAGGGCCCTTGCACCAACGCCCCATTCCAAGGTCTCCATGGACACAAACCCACATTAGCATCCATCCTCAGGAGAGTCCATTTCAACTCAGCCCCCTTGGTTGCTCTGACAGAGCCAGCATATCAAACCTGTCTATTTGCTAGGAGACAACTGCAATGTGAGGCGGGCTTCCCATGCATCCATCCTTAGATCCCTGCTCTGGTGTCATTCTGTATGGTATATACTGGAGTGATACAAAAGGTCTCAATTGTTGATCAGAAGGAATCTTTGTTGTTTGGAGCATCTCACAACTTCCATTGTGGGTAAACCTCCATGGACTGGAGATGCTGTCCCCTTCATAAAGTGGCCAGAATGGACAGAAATTCAAACCTAAGCCTAGGTTTGAACCTCGCCCTGACTTCAGATTCATGATATCCCGATTCAGATCTTCAGAGGGTGCCTGCCGTGCCCTCGCCCAGAACCTACGCCTAACATGTGTTCTCAGACTTCCGTCCTCACACTCCCCGTCCACAAGGCATCCACTTTGGAAATTCCGGAGCCACAATGCAGCACTCTGCCTGTTCTCCAGAAGAAAAACATTGCCCTTGGGGCTACCCAGAAATGCCAAATAAAGATCAACCTGCACGGCACTCAGTTGTACCCCAATTATACAATCTACCCTGGGCACTAAGGCCCTGTCTGACACAGCCCAAGCTTGGACCTCCCGACCAACACCTAGACAGCTGGCTCCACGCTGAGCATATCGGACCCAACATGGTCTTAGGTCGTCATCTCTTCCCAACCTCGGTTTTCAGACTTCACAACGTAGACCTTATCTCCAATCACTGCCCAGGGGTGAATGACATGCAGAAATCAGAATTAATACTTCCCCATGGCAAGAACTCATGTGGTTGACATGTTGACTATCATTCAGTGTAGGAGAAACAAGCATGCACCATGAGTCCCCACCCATGCTTGAGTACCACGAGGGCATAAACACGCATTGTGACCCTCAGCATGAGTTCTGTCCTCAATGAAGGCCTCTCAGTGGCTGGACCATTAGAAGGCATATTGGGCTTGCCATGCCCCTAGGCCCGTATTTTTAGTTAGATTTCTTGTTGTCCAGGGCTCTGCTCTGGAATCCCTCTTTTGGTGGGACACCTTAGTTAACAAAACTGAATCCCACAGATTAACCCAAAACAATTGGGATCTGGCCAAATCCACAGAGAGAAAGACTCTTCCATGGCCCATGAGGACTCCTTGACATTCCACAGCCATCATTGACACAAAATCCAGGGGCAAAAGCCTGACAAGTGTCACACTTTCACCCTTTATTCATATCCCAAAAAGTTCTCCTCATAGTCTGTAAATCGGACCTGCCATACCTACGTCCCCAAAGCTAAGCTGAGTTTGTGTTTTCAGACATCTGTCCCCACAGTCCTTGCCCACACACCCTCAAGGCTGGGCCCTTGGAGCCACACATCAGGTCTGTGCCTGCCCACTCCACAGGAATTCTGCCCATGCCATTGTCCATAATCATACAATTTAGGAGAAACCTCCAAAGTCCCCGAGGCCATCCCTATAGTGTAGGCCGCCCGGACAAACAGGAGCGGTCTGACACCAGCTGAGCAACTACCTCCATTTCATAAAATAGACAGATGTCGACAGAGAAGAAGATTGAACCAGAGAGGTTCCTAGGACCTAATTGGATACATTGCTGTGGTTTCTATGTATCTCTCCTCAGAGGCCTGCTTCTAAAACCAGCATATGTGGGTTTCCTGAGGCACCAATTAGAACAAATCTTGTCTCCACATGGAAAACTTGCTCTTTCGAGTGGTTTCAAAATCTCCGGTTAGAATCATTTAGAGCCCTGGGGCCACCACCCCATTCCAACGTCCTCATGGACACAAACACACATTAAGACCCATCTTCAGGAGAGTCCATTTCAACTCAGCTCCCACGATTGCTCCTGCATAGCCATCAGATCGTACCTGTCTTGTGG
Organism: Mustela nivalis; assembly: GCF_964662115.1. Classification (NCBI taxonomy): domain Eukaryota; kingdom Metazoa; phylum Chordata; class Mammalia; order Carnivora; family Mustelidae; genus Mustela; species Mustela nivalis. The sequence goes on along the minus strand of NW_028134085.1, from coordinate 32,393 downwards.
CAGGGAGACAATTGGTGTAAGAGGCAGTCTGCTCAGGCATCCATCCTTAGAACCCGGCTCTGGAGTCATTCCATATGGGATGTCCTGGAGCCATCCAACAGGTCTCAATTTTCCCGCAGAAGGAATCCTTGCAGTTTGGAGCATCCCACAACTCCCAACGTGGGAAAGCCTCCATGGCCTCGAGATTCCACCCCTTTGATGAAGGGGCCATCATGGACAGAAACTCCAACCTGCGCCTAAGTCTGATCCTCGTCCTGACTTCAGATGAATGAGATTTTGATTCGGATCTGCAGAGGGTGCCTGCCGTGCCCTCGCCCTGAAACTTAAGTCTAGCTTATGATCTCAGACTTACGTCCTCACACTCCTGGTCCCGACGCCCTCAAGTTTGGCAATTCTGGACCCACAATGCTGCACTCTGCCTGCCCACCAGAAGAAAAATGTTGCCCCAGTGAGCTTCCCTGACACAATAAATGAGGATGAACCTACATGGAACTCAACTGTACCCAAATTATACATTCTAACCTGGGCACTAATGCACTGTCTGACACAGCCTGAATCCATACCTCCTGAACAACACCCAGAAAGCGGACCGCACACTGAGCACATCGGACCCTCCATGACCTTAGGTTATCATCTCATCCCAACCTCGATTTTCTGGATTCAGAACTTAGATCTTATCTCCAGTCACTGCCCAGGGGTGAACATGATGCAGAAATCAGAATTCCTCCTTCCCCATGGGAAGAAACCTTGTGGTTCGTATGTTGTCCAAAGTTCAGTGTAGGAGAATCAAGCATGGCCCATGAGTCTCCGCCCATGCTTGATGCCTACATTGGGCACAAACATGCATTGTGACCCTCAGTGTGAGCACTGTACTCAAGTAAGACCTCTCAGTGGCTGGACCAAGGTACCCCATATGGGGATTGCCATGCCCTTAGGCCCCCAATCTTATACAGAGTTCGGGTTGTCCAGTCGCCCCTTCCCAGGGATCTGCTCTGGAATCCCTCTTTAGTGGCACACCTGAGGTAAAAAAAAAAAAAAAAAACCAGAATGGACTCCTCCCATCCCACGGAATGACCCCAAAATATTGGGATCATCCAAATCCCCATAGAGGAAGTCTCACCCATGGTCCATGAGGACGCCCCTACATTCCACGGCCATCAGTGACACAAAATCCAGAGTCAAAAGCCTGAGCAAGTGCCTCACACTCACTCTTTGTTCATATCCTGAAGAGTTCTGCTCAAGGTCTGTAGATCGGGCCTCCCATACCTATGTCCCCAAACCTAAGACGAGTTTCTGTTTTCAGACTTCTGTCCCCACAGCTCTGACCCACACACCCTCCATGCTTGAGCCCCTAGAGCCACACCTCAGGATTGTGCCTTCCCTCCCCAAAGGAATTCTGCCCATTTCATTGGCCACAAACTTGCAAATTAGGAGAAACCTCCAAAGTCAAAGTGGCCATCCCAATAGTGTAGACTGCCCAGGACAAATAGGGGCAATCTGACACCAGCTGAGGAACTACCTCCACTCAATCCCATAGACAGATGAACCGAGAGAAGAAGATTAAACCAGACAGGCCCCAGGCCCTAATCAGATCCATTGCCTTGGTTTCCAGGCATCTCTCCTCAGAGTTCTGGTTTCCAATACCAGCATATTGGGGGTTACTGAAGCACCAATGAGAACAAATCTTGTTTCCCCATGGGAAAAATGCTTCTTGGAGCTGTGTCAAAACCTCTGGTTAGGAGCATCCTTCAGAGCCCTGGTGCCACTGCCCCATTCCAAGGTCTCCATGGACACAATCCCACATTATGACCGATCCTCAGGAGAATGCATTTCAACTCAGCCCCCTCGGCTGCTACATCATAGGCAGCAATCAAACGTGCCGTTTCGCTAGGAGACAATTGGAATGCAAGGCCGGATGCCCAGGCATCCATCCTTAGAACCCTGCTCTGCAATTGTTCCATATGGGATGTCCTGGAGCCATCCAACAGGTTTCAACTGACCCGCAGAAAATCCTTGTGGTTTGGAGCATCTCACTACTGCCATCATGGGAAAGCACCAATGGCGGTGTGATGACCCCCCTTCATGAAGGGGCCATCATGGACAGAAACTCCAACCTGAGCCAATATATGAACCTCGCCCTGACCTCAGATGCATGAAATCTAAATTCAGCTCTGCAGAGTGTGCCTGCCATTTCCTCGCCCTGAAACCAAAGCAAAGCTTCAGTTCTCAGACTTACATCCTTGCATTCGTGGCCCCAAGGACTCCAGTTTGGCAGTTCCGGAACCAGAATGCAGCACTCTGCCTGCCCTCCAGAAGAAAGACTTTGCCTTATGGGGCTACGGAGAAACCCCAAATAATTATCTTCTGCATGCCACTCAACTGTACCCCAATTATACAGCGTATCTGGGCACGAATGCCCTGTCTGGCACAGCCTGAGTGCAGACCTCCTGAACGACACCTAGAAAGCTGGCCCCAAACTGAACACATCGGACCCGCCATGGCCTTAGGTCGTCATCTCTTCCAAACCTCGGTTTTCAGGCTTCAGAACCTAGACCTTATCTCCAATTAGTGCCCAGAGGTGAACGTGATGCAGAAATCAAAACTCCTCCTTCCCCATGGCAAGAAACCCTGAGGTTGGCATGTCCAAGGTTTACTGTAGGAGAAACCTGCAAGCTCAATGAGGTCCCGCCCAATATTGAGGACCACCTTGGGCACAAACACACATTGTGACCCTCAGCATGAGTCCACTATTCAAGTAACGTCTCTCAGTGGCTGGACCAAGAATCTGCATATGGGCTTGCCATGCCCATAGGACCCCAGGCCTAACCAGAGGGTGGGTATTCCAGTTGTATGTACTCAGTGCTCTGCTCTAGAATCCCTCTATTGTGGGGACACATGAGGCAGAAAACAGGACTCCTCCCTTCCCACAAAATGACCCCAATCTCTTGGGAGCCGGACAAATCACCAGAGAGGGAGACTTCCATGGCCCATGAGACCATGCTTACATTAAATGACCATCATGAATACAACATCCAGAGACATAAGCCTGAACGACCGCCTCTCACTCGCCTTACTTTCTAATCACAATGAGCTCCCCTCACGGACTGTAGATCACTCCTGCCATAACCTCAGCCCCAAACCTCAGCCGAGTTTGTGTTTTTGGATGTCTGTCCCCACAGCCCTGGCCCACACAGCCGCCAGGCTGGGGCCTCTGGAGCCACACCACAGGACTGTCCTGCTCTCTCCAAGGAGACTATGCCCATTCCATTGCCCATAACCCCACAGAATAGGAGAAACCTCAAGGCCCCCGAGGACATCCCACTACTATAAGCCTCTCTGGACAAAGGCATCCTGACACAAGCTGAGCAACTACCTCCATGCAGAAACACAGACAGATGTCGGCAGAGACAGTAGATTGAACCAGACAGGCCCCTGGGCCCTAATCTGAACTCTTGCTTTGGTTTCCAGGTGTCACTCCTCAGAGGCCTGGGTTTGAAGACCAGCATCTGGGGCTTTCCTGAGACACCAAACAGAACAACTATCGTCTCCACATGGGAAGCTTCATTGTTGGAGCTGTGTCAAACCCTTCGGTTTGGAGAAACCTGCAGAGTCCCTGAGCCCCCGCCACATTCCAAGGTCTCCATGGCCACCAACCCACAGTATGACTCATCCTCAGGAGAGTCCATTTCTACTCAGCCCTCTGAGAAACCCGCCCAAGAGCCTGCAGATTGAGCCTGCCTTGCCCCAAGCAGCCAGTGGGAATGTGAGGTGGCATTTGCAGACATTCATGCTTAGACCCCTTCTCTCGAGTCTTTCTGTAGGGGTCATCCTAGAACCATCTCATAGTACTCGACTGTCCTACAGAGGAAACCTTGATGTTTGGGGCAGCTCATAACTCCCAGCGTTGGGAAACCTCCCTGGCCTCATGACGCCCCCACCCCCTTCAGGAAGGGGCCATAATGGACACAAACTCCAACCTGAGGCAACGTCTGATACTCGCCCTGACCTCAGATGCAGGAGATCTTGATTCAGTCTCTGCAGAGTGGGCCTGCCATGCCCTCGGCCCCAAACCTAACGCTAGCTTGTGTTTTCAGACTTCCCTCTTCACACTCCTGGCAAACAAGCCCTCCAGACTGGGAATTCCAGAACCACAACACAGATTTCTGCCTGCCCACCAGAAGAAAAACGTTGCCCTATGGGGCTCTCCAGAAACCACAAATGAGAACCAACCTGCTCTGGCCTCGACCGCACCCTAACTGGAAAGGCTACCCTGGTCAGTAATGCTCTGTCTGACACAGCCTGACGTCCCGACAGACAAGGAAACAGCTGGCTGCACACTAAGCACATCAGACAGGCCATGGCCTTATGCCGTCATCTCTTCCCAACCTGGGTTTTCAGACATCTGACCCTAGATATTATATCAAATCCTGGCAAACGTGGGTAACTGAAGCACAAATCAGATCTTCTCCTTCCCCATGGCTGGAAAACTTGCTGTTGGCATGGAGTCATACCTTCAGTGTAGGAGAAACCTTCATGGCCCCTGAGGCCAAGCCTAAACTTGAGTGCCTCCTTGGGTACAAACTCGCATTGGGACCATCAGCATGGGCCCCATGTCGAAGTAAGGTCTCTCAGGGCCTCGACCAAGAGCCCGCATATGGGGCTTGCCAAGCCCCTATGATCCCAATCTTCACAAGAGCTCGAGTATTCCATTTGCTCGAACCCAGGACTGTGATCTGGAGTCCCTCTCCTGGAAGAACACCTGAGCCAGACAGCAGGACTCCACCCTTCCCACAAAATGTCCCCAAAATCTTAAGAGCTGGACCAACTCCTCAGAGAGGGAGACTCTTCCATAGCCCCTGAGGTCACCCCTACATTCCACGGCTATGGGAGACAAAACATCCAAAGACAAAAGCTTGCGTGACTGCCTCCCATTTGCCCTTCTTTCATAAGCTGAGGATCTCCTCTCACGGTCTGTGGGTCCATCCTGCCATGCTCTCGGCTCCACACCCAAGCCGAGTTTGTGTTTTCAGACTTCTGTGCCCACAGCCCGGACCCACACACCCTCCAGGCTAGGGCCTATGGAGACACACTGAAGGACTGTGCCAGTCCTCTCCAAGAAAACTGTACCCAATCCATTGGCCACAACCCTAGAGATTAGGAGAATCGAATAAGGTCTCCACGGCCATGCCTCGGCCATGGACTAAGAGGGGCACTCTGACACCAGCTGAGCAACTATCTCCACTTAGATACTCAGACAGTGTCCCCAGAGACAGAAGATTGAAACGGACAGGCATCTAGGCTCTAATCTGAACCCTAGCTTTGGTTTCCAGGTGTCTCTACTCAGAGAACTGGTTTGAAGACCAGTATCTGGGGCTTTTCTGAGGCACCAAAGAGAACCTGTCTCATCTCCACATAGGGATCTCTTTTTAATTGGAGCAATATTACACCCTTCGGTTAGGCGAATACTTCATGGCCCCTGAGCTGCCAAAATATTCCAAGGACTCCATGCACACAAACCCACAATATGACCCATCTGCAGGAGAGTCCATTTCAATTCAGCCCCCTAGTTAGCTCGCCCCAGAGCCAGTAGTTCAAACATGTCTTGTCACAAAGAGCCAATGGGAATGTGAGGTATGCTGTACAGGCATCCATCCTTCGAATCCTGCTCTCCAGTCTTTCCGTATGGGACATCCTGGAGCCATTCAACAGGACTCGACTGTCCAGCAGATGGAAAGCTTGTGGTATGGGTCAACGCACAAACTAGAGTTTGTGCTGGTGTCTAAGGTGCTGTGCAGGATTCTCCAATCTTGAGGGTTTGGCACAGGTCGAAGGGCATGGTTTCCTACTAGGGACAGGAGATATTCTATTGTGTGGCTCAGGGACCACATGTTGTATCCTAAGTTGGTATTTCAGAACAGGACCCTGAGGACAGATGCCTGAAAACCTAATCTAGTGTTCCAATGACGTCCTAGGAGCATGTCAGGTACAATCTTCTGACCCAGGAACATTGAAATGGCTGTCTGCTTGGATGTAGGTGATCAGGGCGTTTAAGACTGGCATTTGTGTCCAGTGCTGCCGACAATATTGGGTCGGGCTCAGGGCTCTTGCGTGTTTCTCCTAAACTGGAAGGTTTGGGCAGGTTTGACGGGCACAGTTTCCTTGGGGATGGCAGGCCCAGTCATGTGTTGTGGATCCAGAGACCCTGTCCTGGAGGGCATATGAGCCATGGTTTTGGGAGAGAAGTCTGCAAACACAAATGTGGGTTATGGTTAGTGGAAAGGTGATCACAGGCCCAATGAGTAGACCTGGAGTGCAGCTTGTCAGGAGTAATTAGGGTGACTGGAAGGCAGTAGCACAGGCTTTTCTCTCTATATTGTGTGTCCAGGATGGCCTTGGAATGCAAGTATAGTCTCATGGGTCCATGGGAAACTTTTCCTCTCTATGGATCTGTGCAGCTCATAGTTTGGTGGCTTTTTTGGGGAAGGGAAGAGTGTTGTTTTCCATCTTATGGGTGCCCCAAAACAGGGATTCCAGATACAGTCTCTTTTTCTGGGCATCTGGGACTTCCCACCAAGGGTTAGGATTTGCACCTAGGGGTGTATGAGGCCTGCAATGCGGGATCATGATGGTGCAACTGAGAGGGATTGTTTGAAAGCTTGCTCAGGCTGAGTCTCACAATGCCTGTTTGCTCCCATGGCGGCCCTCAGGAGTGGGAGTGGTCTCATTGGTCATATATCTGGCTCCCTCTTAGAGAGTTGGACACCCAACCCAACAGCCAAATGTCCTGCCATGAGGAAGGATGAGTTCTCTTCCGTCAGGTTCCTCTGTGCTTCAGGTTGCCCCATTGGCAGGGTTTCCAGCAAGGTCTCGAGATAGGTGCCTGAATACCAAGGATGGGTGGAGATGACGTACTTGGGCCATAGCAATCCCAAATGCTAGATATGAGGCCTAAAACTCGGTCGGGGCTCAGGCTCTGTCAGACACAGCGCTAGTGGCCATGGCAGCCTTTATATCAGAGTAGATTCGAGGGCGGAGCACATTGATCCTCATGTGGAGTTTCTTGGGAAGATTCCCAGGCATTTGTTCATTGAATAGGGAAGGCAGAATGCTGTGTTGTGGCTCCAAGTTTCCCAATCACGAGAGCTTGGGAACCAGTCAGTTTTGGGTGGAATTGTAAACAAAAGCTATGGTTCAATTCAGTGCCAAGCAGAAGGCAGTTCCAATTTGTAGCAGTTTACTCGAGATATCCAGCACTGGAATAAGGGTGGATGTCAGATGCTTGCTCACACTAGAGTTTTTGTCTATGATGACCGACAAGTGGAGGGGTGGTATAAAGAGGCCATGGAGGAGTTCACATGCTGAGGCCTGTGAACTGCTGCAAAAAGTAACATTTCTTTGTACAGTGTAGGTGAAGTCTGGTTTGTTTACTCTAGGTTTCCCCATGTGGAAAGTTTGTGAAGAAGAGCTCTCCGGCATGGATGCCAGGAAAGCACACCTCCATTGACAATTGCAGCTGAGGAACATGGCAGATTCGTTCTGGTGGCTCTGGGACAAAGTGCCAAGGCCTTGAGTTGACATGGGATCTCTTGCAGATGGGTCACAATGCTTGTTTGTTACCAGGGAGAACTTAGAATGTGCTGGTTGCTAAGGTGCCATGCAGGATTCTCCTACCCTGAGGGTTTGGCACAGGTCCAAGAGCATGGTATTCTTCTGGGGACAGGGAATGTTCTGTCGTGTGGCTCAGAGACCATATGATGTGTCATAGATTGGTATTTCAGAACAGGCCCCTGAGGACAGATGCCTAAAAACCTAATGGGGTTCCATTGAGAGCCTACTGGCATTTTAGGTTCAATCGTCTATCTCACGATCATTGACTTGGCTATTTCCCTGGATGTAGGTGATAAGGGTGTTTCAGACTGCGCATTTCCATCCCGAGTGGCCGGCAATATTGGTGTGGGCTCAGGGGCCACACAGGTTTCTCCTAATCTGGAAGGTTTGGGCAAATCTGATATGCACAGTGTCCTTGGGGTTGGCAGCCAGAGTTCTGTGGTGTGGCTCCAGAGATCACATTCTGGTGGGCATGTGAGCCATGGTTTTGGGAGAGAAGTCTGCAAACACAAATACAAATTAGGGTGAGTGGCGAGGTGATCACAGGCCCAATGCGTAGACCTTGAGGGAAGCTCGTCATGAACTATAATTAGGGAGACTGGAAGGCAGTAGCACAGGCTTTTCTCTCTGGATTGTGTGTCCAGGATGGCCTTGGAATGCAGGTGTGGTCTCATGGGTCCATGGGAGTCTTTTCCTCTCTATGGATCCTGGTGGCTCTCCATAGTTTGGTGGCTTTTTCGGGGAAGGGGAGAGTGATGTTTTCCACCTTATGGGTGCCCCAAAACAGGGATTCCAGAGACGGGCTCTGGTTCATGGCATCTGGGACATCACAACAAGTGCTAGGATTTGGGCTTAGGGCATATTAGGCCTGCAATGCGGGTTCATGGTGGTGCAACAGAGAAGGATTGTTTGAAAGCATGCTCAGGCTGAGGGTCACAAGGCCTGTTTGCCTCCAGGGCATCCCTGAGGCGTTTGTGTGGTCTCACTGGACTTGTAAATGACTCCCCCTTTCAGGGTTGAACACCCATCCTAACAGCCAAGTTTCCTGATATGAAGAAGGAGGAGTTCTCTATTGTGCTTCAGGATGCCCCATTATCAGGGATTCCAGCAAAGGTCTGGGGACAGGTGCCTGAATACCAAGGATGGGTAGAGATGAAATACTTGAGCCATGGCATTCCCAAATACTAGATGTGGGGCTCAAACTCTGGTGACTGACACTAGGTCTGGGCTCAGGCTCTGTCAGACACAGCACTAGTGGCCAGGGCAACCTATAAATCAGGGTCCCTCCGATATAGGGCCGAGCAGATTGATCCTCATGTGGGGTTTCTGGCCAGACTCACCAGGCACTTGTTTCTATCGGGAAGGCAGAATGCTGTGTTGTGTCTCCATAATTCGCTATCAAGAAGGCTTGGGGACCAGTCGGGTGAGGAAGGAATTGTAAACACAAGCTACAGTTCAATTCACTGCCAAGCGGAAGGCAGTTCCTGTGACCAGCAGCTTTTTCGAGATATCCAGCACCTTAGTAAGGGAGGACGTCGGATATTTGCTCACACTGGAGTTTGTGTCTATGATGACTGACAAATGGAGGGGTGGCGTCAAGAAGCCATGTAGGGATTTTCACGTTGAGACTCATGAGCTGCTCCAAATAGCAAGGTTTCATTCTACTGGACAGGTGGAGTGTGGTTTATTTGCTCCAGGGTCCCCCATGTGGAAAGTTTGGGTAGCAGAGCTCTACCGCATGGATGCCTGGAATGTTCAACTTCATTGACCATTGCAACTGAAGAACATGGCAGCTTTATTCTGGTGTCTCTGTAGCAAAGTACCAAGTCCTTGATTTGACATGGAATCTCTTGCAGATGGGCCACACAGCTGGTTTGTTACCAGGTAGATCTTAGAATGTGCTGGTGGCTTAGTAGTTGTGCAGGAATCTACTACTCTGGGATTTTGCACAGATTGTAGGGCACGGTTTCCTTCTGGGGACAGGAGATGTTCTGTTGTGTGGCCCAGCCACCACATGTTGTATCATAAGTTCGCATTCTAGAACAGGCCTCTGAGGACCCATGTCTGAAAACCGAATCAATGGTTCCAATGACGTCCTAGGGGCATGTTAGGTTCATTATTCTGACTCAGGACCATTGACTTGGCTGTGTTCCTGGATGTAGGAGATCAGGGTATTTCAGACTGTGCATTTGTGTTCAGAGCGGCCGCCGAAATTGGGGTAGGCCCAGAGGCCTTGTAGGTTTCTCCTAATCTAGACAGTTTGGGCAACTGTGATGGAAACAGTTTCCTTGTGGATGGCAGGGACAGTCCTGCAGTGTGGATCCAGAGACCCCATCCTGGAGGGCATGTGTGCCATGGTTTTGGTAGATAAGTCTGCAAACACAAATTCGAATTAGGGTGAGTGGCGAGGTGATCACAGGCCCAATGCATATACCTTGAGAGCAGCTCATCTGGAACTGTAATTAGGGTGAATGGAAGGCAGTAGCACAGGCTTTTCTCTCCGGATTGTGTGTCCAGGATGGCCTCGGAATGCAGGTGTGTTCTCATGGGTCCATGGGAGACATTGCCTCTCTATGGATCCTGGTGGCTCCTCATAATTTGGTGACATTTTTGGGGAAGGGATGAGTGCTGTTTTCCATCTGAAGGGTGCACCAAAACAAAAATTCCAGAGATGGTCTCTGGGTCTGGGCACCTCGAAAATCCCACCAAGTTTTATGATTTGAACCTACAGGCATACCAGGCCTGCAATGAGGGATCATTGTGGTGAATCTGAGAGGGATTTTTTGAAAGCATGCTCAGGGTGAGGGTCACAATGCCTGTTTGTGCCAAGGGTAGTCCTCAGGAGTGTGTGTGGTGTCATTGATGTTGTAACTGGCTCCCCCTTTGAGGGTAGAACACCCATCCCAAAAGCCAGGTTTATTGCCATGGGGAAAGAAGAGTTCTCTATTGTGCTTCAAGTTCCCTAATTGGCAGGGATCCCTGCCAAGGTCTGGGGACAGGTGCCTGAATATCAAGGATGGGTAGAGATGACATACTTTGGCCATGGCAATCCCAAATGCTAGATATGGGGCCTTCTCTTTAGTGGCTGAAACTCAGTCGAGCTCAGGCTCTGTCAGACACGGCACTAGTGGCCATGGCAGCCTATAAATCGGTGTTGACTCAAGGGCCGACCTGATTGATCCTCATATGGGTTTTCAGGGCAGACTCACCAGGCATTTCTTCATTCGATGGGGAAGGCAGAATGCTGCGTTGTGGCCCCAGATTTCCCTATCAAGAGGGCTTAGGGACCAGTCAGGTGAGGATGGAATTGTAAACACAAGCTATGGTTCAATTCAGTGCCAAGTGGAAGGCAGTTCCAATGTGCAGTGGTTTATTCAAGACATCCAGCACCGGGATAAGGGTGCATGTCAGATGTTTGCTTAGACTGGAGTTTGTGTCTATGATGACCGACCAATGGAGTGGTGGCATCAAGAGGCCATGGAGCAGTTTACACGCTGAGGCCTGTGAGTTGATCCAAACATAAGGTTTCCTTCTACTGGACAGGGGAGGTCTGGTTTGTTTACACCAGGTTCCCCCATGTGCAAAGTTTGGGTAGCATAGTACTCGCATGTGGATACTGGAAAGCACACCTACATTGACCATTGCACCTAAGGAACATGGCAGGTTCTTTCTGGTTGCTCTAGGGCAAAGTACCAAGGCCTGGATTCTAATAAAGTTGGGTCACAATGCAGTTTTGTTACCACGGAAATCTTACTATGTGCTGGTGGCTAAGGGGCCATGTATGATTAGTCTATCCTGATGGTTTGACACCGGTCGAAGAACATGGTTTCTTTCTGGGTATCGGAGATGTTCTGTTGTGGGGCTCACGGACCAAATGTTGTATCATAAGTTGGTATTCCAGAACAGGCCTCTGAGGACAGATGCCTAAAAACTTCATCTAGGGTTCCAATGAAGTCCAAGGGGAATTTCAGGTTGAATCATCAGACTCAGGAACATTGACTTCGGTGTCTGCCTATATGTAGGCAACCAGAATGTTTCTGACTGTGCCTTTGTGTACAGAGTGGCCTCCAATATTGGGGTGGGCTCTGGGGCCTTGCAGGTTTCTCCTAATCTTGAAGGTTTAGGCAAATTTGTGGGCACGGTTTCCTTGGGGGTGGCAGGCACAGTCCTGTGGTGTGGCTCCAGAGACTCCATCGTGGAGGGCATGTAAGCCATGGTTTTGGGAGAGAAGTCTGCAATCACAAACTCGGATTAGGTTGAGTTGCGAGGTGATCGTAGGCCCAATGCATAGACCTGGAGGGCAGATCGTCTCGAACTGTAAATCACGTACCTCGAAGGCACTAGCACTGGCTTTTGTATCTGGATTGTGTGTCCATGATAGCCTTGGAATGCAGGTGTGTTCTAATGTTTCCATGAGAGTATTTTCCTCTCTACAGATCCTGGAAGCTCCCAATAGTATGGTGGCTTTCTCGTTTGAATGGAAGAGTGCTGTTTTCAATCTTAGATGTTCCCCAAAAAGGGATTCCAGAGAAGGGCTGTGAGTCTGGGTGCTTGGAAAATCCCACCAGGATTAGGATTTGGGCCTAGGGGAGTACCAGGCCTACAATGTGTGACTTGGAGGTACAACTGAGAGCGTTTGTTTGAAAGCATGCTAGTCTGAGTGTCACAATGCCTGATGTGATTAGGGCAGCCCTTATGAGTGGGAGTTGTCTCCTTGGCCATGCAGCTGGCTACCACTTTAATGTAGGACACCCATCCCAACTACCAGGATTCCTGCCATGGAAAAGGAAGAATTCTCTATTGTGCCTCAGGTTCCCCCATTAGCAGGTATTCTAGCAAATGTCTGGGGACAGATGCCTGAATACCAAGGATGGGTAGAGATGAGGGACCTGAGACATGGCCAGTCTCACATGCCTGACTCTCTGAGTAGCTGACATGAATTGAGCACTCAGGCTCTGTCAGAAACAGAACTAGTGGTCAGGGCTGAGTATGAATCAGGGATCCCTCAAGGGCTGAGCAGATTGATCCTCATGCAGAGTTTCTGGGCAGAATCACCATGCCCTTCTTCTTTCTAAGGGGAAGGCAAAAAGCTGCGTTGTGGCCCCAGAATTCCCTATCAAGCGGGCTTGGGGACCAGTAGGGTGAGGATGGAATTGTAAACTCAAGCTAAGGTTCAATTCAGTGCCAAGCAAAAGGCAGTTCCATTGTGCAGTGTCTGATTCCAGATATCCAGCACCTGAGTAAAGGTGAAAGTCAGACATTTCCTCATGCTGGAGTTTATGTCTATGATGACCGATGAATGGAGGGGTGGCGTCAAGAGGCCATGGAGGATTTCACATGCTGGGGCTTGTGAGATGCTTCAAACAGCAAAGTTTCCTTCTACCACACAGGGGGAGACTGGTTTATTTGTTCCAGGGTCCCCCATGTGGAAAGTTTGGGTAGCAGAGCACTCCCACGTGGATGCCTGAAAAGCACACCTCCATTAAAATTGCAGCTGAGAAACATGGCCAATTCGTTCTGGTGGCTCTTGGGCGAATTACCAAGGCCTGGAGTTGACATGAAGTCTCATGAAGATGGGTCAGAATGCAGGTTTGTTACCATGGAGACCTTAGAGTGTGCTGGTGGCTAAGGGACCATGTAGGATTCATCTACCCTGAGGGTTTGACACTGGTCAAAGGGCACGGTTTCCTTCTCGGACCAGAGATGTTCTGATGTGGGGCTAACGGACCAAATGTATCATAATTTGGTATTGCAGAACAGGCCTCTGAGGATAGATGCCTGAAAATTTAATCTAGGGTTCCAATAAAATCCTAACGGAATGTCAGGTTCAATCCTCTGACTCAGTATCATTGACTTCAAAGTCTGCCTAGATGTAGGTGATCAGGGTGTTCCAGACTGTGCATTTGTGTACAGAGTGGCAACCAGTATTGGGGTGGGCTCAGGGGCCTTGCAGGTTTCTCCTAATCTGGAAAGATAGGGCAATTTGATGGGCACAGTTTCCTTGGCAATGGTGGGCACAGTCCTGTGGTGTGGCTCCAAAGACCCCATGCTGGAGGGCATGAGAGCCATGGTTTTGGGAGGGAAGTCTGCAAACACAAATGCGGGTTAGGTTTAGTGGCGAAGTGATTGTAGGCCCAATGCATACTCCTGGAGGGAAGCTCCGTGTGAAATGTAAATCGCATGCCTCAAAGGAGGTAGCACAGGCTTTTTTATCTGGATTGTGTATCCACGATGGACTAAGAATGCAGGTGTGGTCTCAGGTGTCCATGGGTGATATTTCCTCTCAAGTATCCTGGCGGCTCCTTATAATGTGGTGGCTTTCTCAGAGAGGAAAGAGTTCTGTTTTCCATATTAAGGGTGTCCCATAACAGGGATTGCAGAGAAGTGCTCTGGCTCTGGGCACCTGGAAATACCCACCAAGGGTTATGATTTGGGCATAGGGGCTTACCAGGCCTCCAATGCAAGTCCTGGAGATACAACTGAGAGCGTTTGTTTGAAAGCATGCTCAGGTTGAGGGTCACTATGCAAGCTTTTGCATAGGGTGGCCCTCAGGAATGGGGGTGGTCTCAATGGCCATTCAGTAGGCTAACACTCTGAGTGTTGGACACCCTTCCGAACTTACAGGAATCCTGCCATGGGGAATGAGGATTTCTCTATTGTGATTCAGGTTCCCTCATTGGTAGGGATTCCAGGAAAGGTCTGGGGACACATGCCTGAATACCAAGGATGGGTAAAGATGACGGCTCTGTTCCGTGGCCAGTCTAACATGCGGGATATGGGCCCCGCCTTCTAGGTGGCTGACACGAGGTCGGGGCTTAGGCTCTGTCAGACACAACACTAGGGGCCAGGGCTTTCTATAATTCAGGGTTCCCTCAAGGGACAAGTAGATTGATCATAATGTGGAGTTTCTGGGCAGACTCACCAGGCCCTTCTTCTTTCTATTGGGAAGGCAGAATGCTGTGTTGTGGCTGCAGAATTCCCTATCATGAGGGCTTGTAGACCAGTAGGGTGAGGATGGAATTGTAAACCCAAGCTATGAATAAATTCAGTGACAAGCGAATGGCATTTCCAGTGTGCAGCGGCTGATTCGAATATCCAGCACCTGAGTAAGCGCAGACGTCAGATGTTTGCTCAAGCTGGAGTTTGTGTCTATAATGACCGACAAATGGAGAGGAGTTGAAAAGAGGTCATAGAGGATTTCCCACACTTGAGCTTGTGAGATGCTCCAAACAGCCAGGTTTCCTTCTACAGGACAGGGCAGTCAGATTTGTTTGCTCGAGAGTCCCCCATGTGGAAAGTTTGGGTAGCAGAGCACTCCCACATGGATGCCTGGAAAGCACACTTCCACTGAACATTGCAGCTGAGGAACATGACAGGTTCTTTCTGAAGGCTCTGGGGTGAAGTACCAAGGCCTGTAGTTGACATGGAATCTCATGAAGATGGCTCACAATGCTGGCTTGTTACCAGTGAGATCTTAGAATCTGCTGGTGGCTACGGGCCAAGTAGGATTCATCTACCCTGAGGGTTTGACACAGTTCCAAGAGCACGGCTTCCATCTAGAGAAAGGAGATGTTCTGTTGTGGGGATCAGGGACCATATGTTGTATCTTAAGTTGGTACTCCAGAACAGGTCTCTGATTACAGATGCCTGAAAACCTAATCAGGGGTTACAATGAGGTCATAGGAGCATGTCAGGTTCAATCTTCTGACTGAGAAACACTGACTTGGGTATCTGCCTGGATTCAGGTGATCAGCGTATTTCAGACTGCACATTTGTGTCCAGAGGGGCCTCCAGTATTGGGGTGGGCTCAGGGGCCTTGCAGGTTTCTCCTTATCTCGAAGTTTTAGGCAAATGTGACGGACACATTTTCCTTGGGGATGGCAGGCACAGTCCTTTGGTGTGGCTCCAGAGACCCCATCCTGGAGGAAATATGAGCCATGGTTTCGGGATAGAAGTCTGTAAGCACAAACTCGGGTTAAGGTTAGCGGTGAGGTGATCGCAGGCCCAATGCATAGACCTGGAGGGCAGCTCGTCTGGAACTATAAATTAGTTGCCTTGAAGGTGGTAGCACAGGCTTGTGTATCTGGCTTTTGTGTCCAGGATGGCCTCGGAATACAGGTGTGGTCTCATGGATCCATGGGAGATTTTTCCTCTCAAGGATCCTAGCGGCTCCCTATACTATGGTGGCTTTCTTGGCGAAGGGGAGAGTGCTATTTTCCATCTTAGGGGTGTCCCAAAACAGGGATTCCAGAGACAGGCTGTGTTTCTGGGCCCCTGAAAAATCCCACCAGGTGTTAGGATTTGTGCTTAGGGGCATATCAGGCCTGCAAATTTGGATTCTGGAATGCAACTGAGAGTGTTTGTTTGAAAGCATGCTCATGTTGGGGGTCACAATGCCTGCTTGTGTCCAGGGCGGCCCTCATGAGTGGGCGGGTTATCATTGGCCATTCAGCTGGCTACCACTCTGAGGTCTGGAAACCCATCCCAAGAGCCATCATTCCTGCCATGGGGAAGGAGGATTTCCCTATTGTGCTTCTGGTTCCCCCATTGGCAGGGATTTCAGCAAATGTCTGGGGACAGATGCCTGAATCAAGAATGGGTAGAGATGACAGCCCTGGGACATGGCTGGTCTCACATTCTGGAGTTGGAGCCCAGTCTCTGGGTCCTGACACGAGGTCAGAGACGAGGTTCTGTCAGACTCAGCGCTAGTGGCCAGGTAAACCTATAAATGGGGTTCACTCGAGGGTCGAGTAGATTTATCCTCATGTAGGGTTTCTGGGCAGTCTCTCCAGGCTGTTTTTTCTTGCTATGGGGAAGGCAGAATGCTGTGTTGTGGCTTCAGAATTCCCTATCAAGAGAGCTTACTGAACACCAGGGTGAGGATGGAATTGCAAACCCAAGCTACTTTTTTTTTTTTCAAGATTTTATTTATTTGTCAGAGAGCGAGCGAGAGCAAGCACAGGCAGACAGAGTGGAAGGCAGAGTCAGACGGAGATGCAGGCTATCTGCGGAGCAAGGAGCCTGATGTGGGACTCGATCCCAGGACGCTGGGATCATGACCTGAGCCGAAGGCAGCTGTTTAACCAACTGAGCCACCCAGGCGTCCCACCAAGCTACTTTTAAATTCAGTGCCAAGCATAAGGCAATTCCAGTGTGTAGCAGCTGATTCAAATATCCAGCACTTGAGTAAGTGCAGATGTCAGTTGATTGCTCACGCTGGAGTTAGTGTCTATGATGACCAACAAATGGATGGGTGGCCTCAAGAGGCCATGGAGGATTACCCACCCTCAGGCTTGAGATACTCCATACAGCAAAGATTCCTTTTACCGTACAGGGGAGTCTGGTTTGTTTCCTCCAGGGTTCCCCATGTGGAAAGTTGGTATCAGAGCACTCCCGCTGGATGCCTGGAAAGTACACCTACATTGACCATGGCAGCAGAGGAACATGGCAGTTTCATTCTGGTGGCTCTGGGCCGAAGTACCAAGGGCTGGAGTTGTCATGGAGTCTCATGAAGATGGGTCACAATGCTGGTATGTTGTCAGGGAGATCATAGAATGTGCTGGTTGCCAGGGGGCCTTGAAGGATTCATCTACCCAGAGTGTTTGACACAGGTCCAGAGCACAGCTTTCTTCTAAGGACAGGAGATGTTCTTTTGTGTGGCTCAGTGACCATATTGTATCATACATTGATATTCAGAACAGCCTTCTGAGTACAGATACCTGAAAACCTATTCTAGTGTTCCAGTGAATCCTAGGAGCATGTCAGGTTCAATCTTCTGTCTGAGGACCATTGACTTGGATATCAGCCTGGATGTAGGTGATATGGTGTGTCAGACTGTGCATTTGCGTCCAGAGTGGCCTCCAATATTGGGCTGGGCTTAGGGAACTTGCAGGGTTCTCCTAATCTAGAGGGTTTGTTTAATAGTGACAATCACAGTTTCCTTTGGGAAGACAGGTACAATCCCGTGGTGTGGCTCCAGTTATCACAAACTAGAGGGCATGTGAGCCACGGTTTTGGGAGGGAAGTCTGAAAACACAAACTTGGGTTAGGGTTAGTGGCAAGGTTATCACAGGCCCAATGCATAGACATGGATGGCAGCTCTTCAGGAACTGTTAATCGGGTGACTCAAAGGCAGAATCACAGGCTTTTTTCTCTGTATTGTGTGCAGGATGGCCTCAGAATGCAGTTGTGGCCTCATGGGTCCATGGGAGATTTTTCCTCTCTAAGGATCCTGGTGGCTCCCAATAGTTGGTGGCTTTTTCGGGGAAGGGAAGAGTGCTGTTTTTCATGTTAGGGGTGCCCCAAAATATGGATTCCAGAGACGGACTCTGGGTTTGGTCCCCTGGAAAATCCCACCAAGTGTTAGGATTTGGGCCTAGTGGCTTACCAGGCCTGCATGCAGGATCCTGGAGGTGCAACTGAGAGGTCTTGTTTGAAATCATTCTCAGGCTGAGGGTCACAATACTTGCTTATGCCCAGGTGGCCCTCATGAGTGGGCGTGGTCACATTGGCCATGCAGCTGGCTCCCACTTTGAGGGTTGGAAAACCATCCCAACAGCCAGAATCCTGCCATGGGGAAAGAGGAGTTCTCTATAGTGCATCAGGTTCCCCCATTAGCGGGGATTCCAGCAAAGGTCTGGGTACAGAGGCCTGAATACCAAGGATGGGTAAAGATGATGGACATGGGCCATGGCCAGTATCAAATCGTGGATATGGGCCCCGATCACTGGGTGGCTGACACTAGGTCTTGGCTCAGGCTCTGTCAGACACAGCACTAGTGCCCAGGGCAGCCTATAAATTGGGGTTCCCTCGAGTGCCGAGCAGATTGATCCTCATGTATGGTTTCTGGGCAGACTCACCAGGCCCTTCTTGTTTGTAAGGGGAAGGCAGAATGCTGTTTTGTGGCTCTAGAATTCACTATCAAGAGGGCTTGTGGACCAGGAGGCTGAGGATGGAATTGTAAACCTAAGCTATGGTTACATTCTGTATCAAGCGAAAGAAATTTCCAGTGTGCAATGTTTGAATCCAATATTCAGCACTTGAGTGAGGGTGGATGTCAGATATTTGCTCATGCTGGA
This sequence comes from Mustela nivalis, assembly GCF_964662115.1. Lineage (NCBI taxonomy): Eukaryota > Metazoa > Chordata > Mammalia > Carnivora > Mustelidae > Mustela > Mustela nivalis. Next base: position 13,707 of record NW_028134085.1, on the reverse strand, counting down.
GTTTGTGTCTATGATGACACAAAAATGGAGGGGTGGCGTCAAGAGGTTATGGAGGATTTCCCAATCTGGTGTTTTTGAGATGCTCCAAACAGCAAGGTTTCCTTCTACCAGACAGGGGCAGTCTGATTTGTTTCCTCCATGGTTCCCCATGTCGAAAGATCGGATAACATAGATCTCCCACATGGGTGACTGGAAAGCACACCTTCATTGACCATGACAGCGAAGGAACATGGCATCTGGTGGCTTTGAGGCGAAGAAATAAAGACTGGATTGGACATGGAACCTCATGAAGATGGGTCAAAATGTTGGTTTGTTACCAGGGAGATCTTAGAATGTGCTGGTGGTTAATGGGCCATGCAGGATTCATCTAGCCTGAGGATTTGACACAGGCCCAAGAGCCTGGATTGCTTCTGGGGGCAGGAGATATTCTGTTGTGGGGCTCAGCGGCCATATGTTGTATCATAAATTGGTAATCCAGAACAGGTCTCTGAGGACAGAAGCCTGAAAACCTAATAAAGGGTTTGAATGAGGCCCTAGGGGAATGTCATTCAATCTTCTGACTCAGGATCATTGACTCTGGTGTCTGACTGGATGCAGGTGATGAGGGTGTTTCAGACTGTGCATTTGTGTCCAGAGTGGCATCCAATACTAGGGTTGGCTCAGGTTCCTTGCAGGTTTCTCCTTATATGGGGTTTTTGGACAACTGTGATGGGCAGTTTCCTTGGGGATTGCAGGAACTGTCCTGTGGTGTGACTCCAGAGACCCCATCCTGGAGGACATGTGCGCCATGATTTTGAGAGAGAAGTCTGCAAACACAAACTTAGGTTAGGGTTAGTGGCAAGGTGATCATAGTCCCAATCCATAGACCAGGAGGGCAGCAAGTCTGGAACTGTAAATCACGTAACTCAAAGGTGGTAGCACAGGTAATTGTATCTGGATTTAATTTCCAGAATGGCCTTTATTGCAGGTGTTGTCTCAAGGGTCCATGGGAGATTTCTCCTCTCAAGGATCCTGGCGGTTCTCAATAGTTTGTTGGATTTCTCCGGGAAGGGATGAGTACTGTTTTCCAGCTTAGGCGTGCCCCAAAACAGGCATTCCAGAGATGAGCTCTGGGTCTAAGTGCTTGGAAAATCCCACCAAGGGTTAATATTTAGGCCTAGGGCCATACCAGGCATGCAATGCGGGATCCTGGAGGTGCAACTGAGAGCGTTTATTTGAAAGTATGGTCAAGCTGAGGGTCCCAATGCCTGCTTGTGCCCCGGAGGCCATCAGGATTGGGCGATGTCTACTCAGGCATGCAGCCAGTTCCCATTCCTAGGGTTGGACACCCATCCAAAAGCCAGGATTCCTGCCATGGCGAAGGATGAATTCTCTATTGTGCTTCAGGTCCCCCCATTGGTAGGGATTCCAGCTAAGATCTAGGGGACAGATGCCTGAATACCAAGGATGGGTAGTAATGACAGCCCTGGGCCATGGCCGGTCTCACATGGTTAATGTGGGCCCCACCCTCTGGGTTGCTGACACGAGGTAGGGGCTCAGGCGCTGTCAGACACAGCACTAGTGGCTAGGGCAAACTATAAATAGGGGTTCCCTCCTGGGCTGAGTATATTGATCTTCATGTGCAGTTTATGGGCAGACTCACCAGGTCCTTCTATCTATGAAGAAGGCAGAATGTTGCGTTGTGGCTCCAGAATTCCCTATCAAGAGATATGGCAGACCAGTAGGGTGAGGATGAAATTGTAGTCTGAAGCTAGGCTTAAATTCATTGCAAAGCGAAAGGCAGTTCCAGTGTGCAGCAGCTGATTCCAATATCAGCGCCTGAATATGGGCGGATGTCAGATGTTTGCTCAGGCTGGAGTTTGTGTCTACGATGACCAACAAATGGAGAGGTGGCGTCAAGAGGCCATGGAGGATTTCCCACCCTGGGGCTCAGGGGCCATAATTTGTATCATAAGTTGGTATTCCAGAAGAGGCCTCTGAGGACAGGTGCCTGAAAAGTTAATCCCTCTTCCAATGAGGTCCTAGGGCCATGTCAGGTTCAATTATCTGACTCAGGACCATTGATTTGGGTGTCTGCCTGGATGGAGGTGATCAGGGTGTTTCAGACTGTGCATTTGCATCCAGAGCAGCCTCCAATATTGGGATGTGCTCAGGAGCATTCCGGGTTTCTCCTAATCAGGAGGGTTTGGGCAACTGTGATGGGCCCAGTTTCCTTGGGGATGGCAAGCACAGTCTTGTGGTGTGACTCTAGGGGCCCCATCCTGGAGGACATGTGAGCTATGGTTTTTAGAGAGAGATCTGCAAACACAAACTCGGGATAAAGTTAATGGAGAGGTGTTCACAGTCCCAATCCAAAGATCTGGAGGGCAGCACGTCAGGAACTGTAAATCAGGTGACTCGAAGCCAGTAGCACAGTCTCTTGTATCTGGATAGCATATCCACGCTGGCCTTGGAATACAGGTGTGGACTCATGGGACCATGGGAGATTCTTCTTCTCAAGGATCCTGGGGGATCCCATTAGTTTGGTGGCTTTCTCAGGGAAGTGAAGAGTGCTGTTTTCCATCTTAGGGGTGCCTCAAAACAGGGATTCGAGTGACGGGCTCTGGGTATGTGCACATGGAACATCCCACGATGTGTTAGGATTTGGGCTTAAGGGCATATCAGGCCTGCAATGCAGGATCCTGGAGGTGCAACTAAGAGCATTTTTTTGAAGGCTTGATCAAGCTGAGGGTTACAATGGCTACTTGTGCCCAGGGCAGCCCTCATTAGTGGGCATTGTCTCCTTGGCCATGCAGCTGGCTCCCACTTTGAGGTTTGGACACTCATATCAACAGCCAGGATTCCTACCATGGGGAAGGAGGAGTTCTCTATTGTGCTTTAGGTTACCCCATTGGTAGGGATTACATAAAAGGTCTGAGGACAGGTGCCTGAATACCAAGGATGGGTAGAGATGATGGACTTGGGCCCTGGCCAATCTCACATGCTGGATATGGGCTCATATCTCTGGGTGCCTGAAACTAGGTCTTGGCTCAGGCTCTGTCAGACACAGTACTAGTACTAGTACTAGTACTAGTACTAGTACTAGTACTAGTGCCCAGGACAGCCTATAAATCAAGGTTCCATCGAGTGCCAAGTAGATTGAACCTCATGTGGAGTTTCTGGCAAGATTCACCAGGCCCTATTTCTTTCTAGTGGGAATGGAGAATGTTGCCTTGTGGCTCCAAATTCCCTCTCTAGAGGGCTTGCAGACCAGGAGGCTGAGGATGGAATTCTAAACCCAAGCTATGGATAAATTCAGTGTCAAGTGAAACGCAGTTCTATTGTGTAGTGGTGGAAAAGAAAATGCAGAATCTAAATAACGGCAGATTTCAGATGTTTTCTCATGCTGGAGTTTTTGTCTATGATGACTGACAAATGGAGGGGTTGTGTCAAGGGCCATGGAGGATTTCTCCTGCTGGTGCTTCTGAGATGCTCCAAACAGAGGGTTCCCTTCTACTGGTCAGTGGCAGTCTGGTTTGTTTGCTCCAGGGTCCCACATGTGGAAAGAATAAGTAGAAGAGCACTCCCACATGGATGCCTGGAAAGCACACCTCCACTGACCATATCAGGTGAGGAACATGGCAGGTTCATTCTGGTGGCTCTGGGGCGAATTACCAAGGAGTTGAAGTGACATGGAATCTCATGAAGATGGATCACAATGCTGTTTGTTTGTTACCAGAGAGATCTTAGAATGTGCTGGGGGCTAAGGGGCTGTGCATAATTCATATACCCCGACCCTTGACACAAGTTGAAGAGCACGAATTCCATCTGGGTACAGGAGATATTCTATTGTGGGGTTCCGGGACCAATCTTCTGACTCAGGACCATTGACTTGGGTGTCTTCCTGGATGGAGGTGATCAGGGTGTTGCACACTGTGCATTTGTGTCCAGAGTGGCCTCCAATATTGGACTGGGCTCAGGGGACTTGCAGGTCTCTCCTAATCTGGAGGGTTTGGGCAACTGTGATTGACACAGTTTCATTGGGGATAGCAGGATCTTTCCTGTGGTGTGGCTACAGAGACCCATCATAGAGGGCATGTGAGCCATGGTTTTGGGAAAGAAGTCTGCAAACACAAACTTGGGGTAGGGTTAATGGCGAGGTGATCACAGGCCCAATGCATAGGTCTGTAGGGCAGCTCGTCTGGAACTGTAAACCAGGTGATTCGAAGGTGGTAGCACAGTCTCTTGTATCTGGATTGTGTGTCCAGGATGGCCTCGGAATGAAGGTGTGGTCTTATGGAGCCCTGGGAGATTTTTCTTCTCTACGCATCCTGGCAGCTCCTAATAGTTTTCTCAGGGGAGGGAATATTGCTGTTTTCCATCATAGGGGTGCTTCAAAACAGAGATTCCAGAGACGGGCTCTGGTTATGTTGGCATGGAAAATCCCACGAAGTGTTAGGATTTGGTCCTAAGGGCATACCAGGCCTGCGATGCGGGACCCTCCAGAAACAACTGAGAGCATTTGTTTGAATGCATGCTAAGGTTGAGGGACACAATGCCTGCTTTGGCCCAGGCGGCCCTTATGATTGGGCGTTGTCTCATTGGCCATGCACCTGGTTCTAATTCTGAGGGTTGGGCACCCATAGCAACAGCCAGGCTTCCTGCCATGGGGAAGGAGGAGTTCTCAATTGTGCTTCAGGTTCCCCCACTGGTAGGGATTCCAGCAAAGATCTGGGATAGTTGACGGAATACCAAGGATGGTTAGAGATGACTGGGCCATGGCCAGTCCCACATGCTGGATAAGGGCCCCACACTCTGGGTGGCTGGCACGAGGTTGGGGCTCAGGCTCTCTCAGACACAGTGCTAGTGGCCAGCGCAAAGTATAAATCGGGGTTCCCTCGAGGGCCAAGTAGATTGATCTTCATGGGGAGTTTCTGGGCAGACTCACCAGGCCCTTCTTCTTTCTATGGGGAAGGCAGAATGTTGCGTTTTGTCTCCTTAATTCCCTCTCAAGAGGACTTGCAGTCCAGTAGGGTGAGGATGGAATTGTAAACCCAAACTATGCAAGAATACAGTGTCAAGTGAAAGATATTTCCAGTGTGTGACTGATTCGAATATCCAGCACCTGAGTAAGAGCAGATGTCAGATGTTTGCTCATGCTGGAATTTGTGTCTATGATGACTAACAAATGGAGGGTTGGCATCAAGAGAATGTGGAGGACTTCCCAGGCTGGGGCTTGTGAGATGCTCCAAACAACCAAGGTTTCCTTCAACCTGACAGGAGCAGTCTTATTTGTTTGCTCTAGGGTTCCCTATGTGGAATTTTTGTGTAGCAGAGAACTACCTCTTGGATGCCTAGAAAGCACACGTCCATTGACCTTTGTACCTGAGGAACATGGCAGATTCGTTTCATGGCTCTTGGGCAAAGTACCAACACCTTGAGTTGGCATCAAGTCTCAGGAAGTTGGGTCACAATGCTGGTTTGTTACCAGGGAGATCATAGAAGGTGCTGGGGCTAATGGGTCATGCAGGATCCATCTACCCTGAAAGTTGGACATAGATCCAAGAGCACATTTTCCTTCTGGAGACAGGAGATGTTCTGTTGTGGGAATCAGGGACCACATGTTGTATCATAACTTGGTATTCCAGAACAGGACTCTGAGAACAGATGTCTGAAGACCCAATCTAGGGTTCCAGTGAAGTCCTAGGGGCATGTCAGGTTCAATCATCTGACTCAGAACCATTGAATTGGCTTTCTGCCTCGATGGAGGTGCTCAGGGTGTTTCAGACTGCACGTTTGCATCCAGAGCAACCGCCAATATTGGGGTGGGTTCAGGGGCCTGGCAGGTTTCTCCTAATCTGGAGGGTTTGGACAACCTGATGGGCACAGTTTTCTTGGGGATGGCAGGAACTTTCCTGTGATGTGGCTTGAGGGACCACATCCTGGTGGGCATGTAAGCCATGGTTTTGGGAGAGAAGTCGGCAAACACAAACTGGGGTTAGGGTTAGTGTCGAGATGATCATAGGCCCAATGCATAGACATGGAGGTCAGCTCGTCAGGAAATGTAAATAGGATGACTCGAAGTCGGTAGCAAAGACTTTTCTCTCTGGATTGTGTGGACAGGATGGCCTCGGAATGCAGGTTTGTTTTCATGGGTCCATGGGAGATTTTTTCTCTCTAAGGATCCTGGCGGCTCCCAATAGTTTGGTGCCTTTCTCAGGGAAGGGAAGAGTGCTGTTTTCCATCTTAAGGGTGCCCCAAACAGGGATTCTGAGACAGAATCTGGGTCTGGGCACCTGGAAAATCCCACCAAGAGTTAGGATTTGGGCCTAGGGGCATACCAGGCCAGCAATGCTGGTACTGGAGGAGCAACTGAGAGTGTTTGTTTGAAAACATGCTCAGGCTGAGGATCACCATGCCTGCCTGTGCCCATGTCGGCCCTCAGGAGTGGGCATGGTCTCCTTGGCCATGCAGCTGGCTCCCACGCTGTTGGACAACCATCCCAACAGCCAATATTCCTGCCATGGGGAAGGAGGTGTTCTCTATTGTGTTTCAGGTTCGCCATTGGCAGGAATTCCAGCAAAGTTTGGGGGACAGATGACTGGATACCAAGGATGGGTACAGATGATGGCCCAGGGCCATGGCCGATCTTCATGCTAAATATGGGCCCTCACCTCTGGGTGGCTGACACGAGGTCGGGGCTTAGACTCTGTCAGACACAGCACTAGTGGTCAGGGAAATCTATTAATCAGGGTTGCCTCGTGGTCTGAGTAGATTGATCCTCATGTGCAGTTTCTGGGCAGACTCAACAGGTCCTTCTTCTTTCTATGTGGAAGGCAGAATACTGCGTTGTGGCTCCAGAATTCCCTATCAAGAGATATTGTGGAGCAGTGTGGTGAGGATAGAATAGTAATACAAAGCTATGGTTAAGTTCAGTGAAAAGCAAAAGGCAGTTCCAGTGTGCAGCTGCCGTTTCGAATATCCAGCACCTGAGTAAGGGTGGATGTCAGATGTTTGCTCACACTGGAGTTTGTGTCTGTGATTACCCACAAATGGAAGGGTGGCGTCAAGAGGCCATGGAGGATTTCCCATGCTGGGGCTTGTGAGATGCTCCAAATAGCAAAGTTTCTTTCTACCGGACAGGAGAAGTCTGGTTTGTTTTCTCTGGTTTCTCCATGTGGAAAGTTTTGTAGCAGAGAACGCCACAGGGATGCCTGGAAATCACCCCCCCATTGACCATTGCAGCTGAGGAACATGGCAGGTGCATTCTGGTGGCTCTGGGGCAATATATCGAGACCTTGAGTTGACATGGAGTCTCATGAAGATGGGGCACAATGATGGTTTGTTACCAGGAATATCATAGAATGTGCTGGTTGCTAAGGGGCCATTCAGGATCCAAATACCCTTAGGGTATGACACAATTCCAGGAGCATGGCTTCCTTTTTGGGGAGGACATATTCTGTTCTGTGGCTCAGGGACTATATATTTTATCATAAGTTGATATTCCAGAGCAGGCCTCTGACGACAGATACCTGTAAACCTAATCTAGTGTGCCAATGAAGTCCTCGGGGCATGTCAGGTTCAATCTTCTGACTCAGGAGCATTGACTTGGGTGTCTGCCTGTATGGAGGTGATCAGGGTGTCTCAGACTGTGCATTTGTGCCCAGAGCGGCCTCCATTATTTGGCTGCGCTCAGGGGCCTTGCAGGTTTCTCCTAATCTAAAGGTATCGGGCAAAAGTGATGGGCACAGTTTCCTTGAGGATCTCATGCACAGTCTTGTGGTGTGGCTTCAGATGCCAGAACCTGGAGGTCATGTGAGCCATGGTTTTAGGAAGGAAGTCTGCAAACACAAACTCAGTTTAGGTTAATGGCAAGGTGATTGCAGGCCCAATGCATAGACCTGGAAGGCAGCTCTTCAGGAACTGTAAATCCGATGACTCAAAGGTGATAGCACATGATATGTATCTGGATTGTATGTCCAGGATGGCCTCGGAATGCAGGTGTGTTCTCATGGGTCTATGGCAGATTTTTCCACTCAAGGATCCTGGTGGCTACCATGAGTTTGGTGACTATCTCGGGGAAGGGAAGAGTGCTGTTTTCCATCTTAAGGGTCCCCCAAAATAGGGATTCCAGAGATGGGCTCTGTGTCTGGGCCCCTGTAAAATCCCACTAGGGTTAGGATTTGGGCCTAGGTGTGTACTAGGCCTGCAATTCGGGGTCCCAGAGATGCAATTGAGAGCGTTTGGTTGAAAGCATGCTCAGGCTGAGGTCACAATGCCTGCTTGTGCCCGGGGAAGCCATCATGAGTGCACATGGTCTCCTTGGCCATGGAGCTGCCTTCCACTTTGAGGGTTGAGCAACTATCCCAACTGTCAGAATACCTTCCATGGGGAAGGAGGAGTTCTCTATTGTGCTTCAGGTTCCCCCAATGGCAAGGATTTCAGCAAAGGTGTGGGTACAGATGCCTGAATACCAAGAATAGAAGAGAAGACAGACTTGGGCCATAGCTGGTCTCACATGCTGGATATGGGCCCTGATCTCTCTGTGGCTGACACTAGGTCCTGGCTCCGGCTATGTCAGACACAGCACTAGTGCCCAGGGCAGCCTATGAATCAGGGTTCCGTCTAGCACCGAGAAGATTGACCATCATATGGAGTTTCTGGGCAGACTCTCCAGGCCCTTTTTCTTTCTATGGGGAAGGCAGAATATTGTGTTGTAGCTCCAGAATTCCCTCACAATAGGGCTTGTGGACCAGTAGACTGAGGATGGAATTGTAAACCCAAGCTATGGCTTAATTCAGTCAAACTAAAGGCAATTCCAGTGTGCAGCGATCGAATTGAAATCCATCACCTGAGGAAGGGCGGATGTCAGATGTTTGCTCATGCTGGAGTTTGTGTCTATGATGACTGACAAATGGAGTGGTGGCTTCAAGAGGAAATGGAGAATTTCCCACGCTGGGGCTTGTGAGATGCTCCAAACAGAAGGTTTCCTTCTACCGGACAGGGGCATTCTGTTTTTTTGTCTCAAGGGTCCCAGCCAATTGCAAAGTTTGTGTAGCAGAGCACCCCCATATGGTTGCCTGGAAACCACACCTCCACTGACCATTGCAGCTTAGGAACATGGCAAGTTCATTCTGGTGGCTCTGGGGCAAAGTACTAAGGGCTTATTTCTACATGGAATGTCATGAACATGGGTAACAATGCTGTTTTGTTACCTGGGAATTCTTAGCCTGTCATCTGTACACATCCTTGGTATTAAGGCAACTTTCCACAGACCTTTCCTGTAACCCTGCCAATGGGGGAACCTGAAGCACAATAGAGAACTCCTCTTTCCATTGCAGGAAGCCTGGCTGTTGCAATGGGTGTCCAACCCTCAAAGTGGGATCCAGCTATATGGCCAATGAGACTACGCCCTCTCCTGAGGGCCCCCCTGGGCACAAAGAGGCATGATGACCCTCAGCCTGAGCATGCTTTCAAACAAGCCCTCTCTGTTACACCATTAGGATCCTGCATTGCAGGCCTAAAATGCCCCTAGGCCCAAATCCTAACACTTGGTGGGATATCCGGGCACCCAGACCCAGAGCCCGTCTCTGGACTCCCTGTTTTGGCATAAGCCTAAGTTGGACAACAGCATTCTTCCCTGTTTTGGAGCACCCCTAAGATGGAAAAGAGCACTCTTTTCTTCTCTGAAAAACCACCAATCTATGGAGATCCACCAGGATCCTTAGAGAGGAAAAGTCTCCCATTGAACCATGAGACCACGTCTACATTCAGAGCCCATCCTGGACACACAATCCAGATAGAAAAGCCTGTGCTACCAGCTTTCAGTCACCCTAATTACAGTTCCTGACGTGATGCCTTCTAGGTCTAGGCATTGGACCTGCCATCACCTTGCCACTATCCCTGACCCAAATTTGTGTTTGCAGACTTCCCTCCCAAAACCATGGCTCTCATATCCTCAAGGAGGTGGTCTCTGAAGCCTTACCACAGGACTGGGCCTGCCATCCCCAAGGAAACTGTGCCCATCACAGTTCCCCAAAGCCTCCAAGTTAGGAGAAACCTGCAAGGCCCCTGAGCCCACCCCAATATTGGAAGTGGCTCTGGATGCAAATGCACAGTCTGAAACACCCTGATCACCTACATCCAGTCAGACAACCATATCAATGGTCCTTAGTAAGAAAATTGAACCTGATGGGCACCAAGGACATCATTGGATCTCTAGATTAGGTTGCAAGCATCAATCCTCAGAGGCCTGTTCTTGAATACCAAGTCAGGATACAACATATGTACCCTGAGCCACAAAACAGAACATCTCCTCTCCCAAGATGGAAACTGTGCACATCGACCTGTGCCAAACCCTCAGCGTGGCCCATAGCCACCAATACATTCTAAGAACTCCCTTGTAACAAACCAGTTTTGGGACACATCTGTAAGAGATTCCAAGTCAACTCAAGGCCTTGGTACTTGGCACCAGAACCACCAAAACGAACCTGTCATGTTCCTCAGCTGCAATGGTCATTGGACGTGTGCTTTCCAGTCATCCATGCGGGAGGGATCTGCTACACAAACTTCCACTTGAGGGACCCTGGAGGAAAAAAAAACAGACTCCTCCTGTCCATTAGAAGGAAACCTTGTTGTTTGGAGCATCTCACAATCTTAAGCGTGGGTAATCCTCCATTGCCTCCTGAAGCCACCCCTCCATTAGTCGTCATCCTAGACACAAACTCCAGTGTGAGCAAATATCTGACATCTGCCCTTACTCAGGTGCTGGATATCTCGTATAAGCTGCTGCACATTGAAACTGACTTCCGCTTGGCACTCAATTTAAGCATAGCTGGTGTTTACAATTGCATTCTCACCCTATTTGTCCCCAAACCCTCTTGATAGGGAATTCTGGATCCATAAGGTAGCATTCTGCCTGCCCCACAGAAAGAAGTGCTTCGTGAGTCTCGCCAGAAACCCTACATGAGGATCAATTTACTCGGCCCTGGAGAGAACCCCAATATATAGACTTCTCTGGCCACTAGTGCTGTGTCTGACACAGCCTGAGCCCAGACCTCGTGTCAGCCACCCAGAGAGCGGGGCCCATATCCAGCATGTGAGAACGGCCATGGCCCAAATCTGTCATCTCTATGCATCCTTGGTATTCAGGCATCTGTCCCCAGACCTTTGCTGTAATCCCTGCCTATGGGGGAACATGAAGCACAATAGATATTTCCTCCTTCCCCATGGCTGGAAACCTGGCCATTGGAATGTGTGTCCATCCCTCAGTGTGGGAGCCAGAAAATGGACAATGGGACCACGCCCACTCCTGAGGGCCACCCTGGGCAAAAACTGGCATTGTAATGCTCAGCCTGAGCATGCTTCCAAACAAGCCCTCTCAGTTGCACCACCAAGATCCTGCATTGCAGGCCTGGTCTGCCCATAAGCCCAAATCCCAACCCTTGGTGGGATTTTCCAGGCGCCTAGACCCAGAGCCCATCTCTGGAATCCCTGTTTTGGGGCACACCTAAGATCGAAAATAGCAGTCTTCCCATCTCAAAAAGTCATCAAAATATTGGGAGCCGCCAGTATCCTTAGAGGAAAAATCTCCCATAGACCCATGAGGCCACAGCTACATTCTGAGGTCCCCCTAGACACACAATCCAGATATAAAAGCCTGTGCTTCCACCTTCGGGTCATTCCAGTTACTGTTCCTGACGAGTAGCCTTCCAGGTCTACACATTGCCCTGCGATAACCTAGCCACTAAACCTAACCCGAGTTTGTGTTTGCAGACTTCCCTCCCAGAACCATGGCTCACATGCCCTCCAGGGTGGAGTCTCTGGAGCCACACCACAGGACTGTGCTTGCCATCCCCATGGAAATTGTGCATGTCAGTTAACCAAACCCTCCAGAGTTGGTTGAAACATTCAAGACCCCTGTGGCCACCCCAATATTGGAGGTTACTCTGGACATAAGTGCGCAGTCTGAAACTCCCTGATCACCTACATCCTGGCAGACACCCAAGTCAACTTTCCTAAGTCTGAAGATTGAACCTCTCATGCCCCTGGGACTCATTGGAACCCTAGATTAGGTTGTCGGGCATCTGTCTTCAGAGGCCTGTTCTTGAATAGGAACTTATGATATGGCATGTGGTCCCTGAGCCACAAAACACTACATCTCCTGTCCCCAGAAGGTAACCGTGCTCTTCGACCTGTGTTAAACCCTCAGGGTAGGAGAATCTTGCAGGCACCTTAGCCACCAACACATTCTAAGATCTACCTGGTAAAAAAAAACCAGCATTGTAACCCATCTTCAAGAGATTCCATGTCAACTCAAGACCTTGGTGCTTCGCCCCAGAAGCACCGTAAAGAACCTGCATGTTCCTCAGCTGCATTGGTCAATGGAGGTGTGCTTTCCAGGCCTCCATGTGGAAGGGCTCTGCTACCCATACTTTTCACATGGGGGGCCCTGCAGAAAACATACCAGACTCTAACTGTCCAGTAGAAAAAACAACCTTGCTGTTTGGAGCATCTCACATGCATCAGCCTCTTGATGCCACTCCTCCATTCGGTCATCAGAGACACAAACTCCAGTGTGCGTAAACATCTGAAATCCACCTTTACTCAGGTGCTGGATATTTCATTTGTTGGCCACGATAGATACAAACTCTATCATGAGCAGACATCTGACCCTCGCCTGTACTCAGATGCTGGAGATCTCGAAAAAACCACTGCACATTGGAACGGCCATGTTCTCGGCACTGAGATTAAGCATAGATTGTGTTTTCTGCCTTCTGTTCTCACACTCCTCGCCTTCAAGTCCCCCATATTGGGAATTTGGGAGCCACAATGCCTTCTGCCTGCCCACCAGAAAAAAGAGGTGCCCTATGGGTCTGCGTGAAACTCCATATAAGGTTCCACCAGCACAGCCCTCTATAGCACCACAATATCATAGGCCACCTTGTGAACTAATTCTTTGTCTGACACAGCTCGAGCCCCGACCTCCTGGTAGCCACCTAGATAGCGGGACCCATATCTGGCAGGTGTGACCTGCCTTGACCTGAGTCCTTCATCTCAAACCAACCTGGTTATTCACGTACCAGTCCCAGAACATAGCTCAAATTACTGTGCATGGGGGAATCTGAAGCACAAAAGAGTACTCCTCCTTCCTCATAGAAGGAAAATTAAATGTTGATATGGTGGTCCAACCCTCATATTGGGATACAGGTGCATGGAACAAGAGCCAATGCCCACTCAGGATGGGCATCTGGGCAAAAACAGGCATTGTGACCCTTACCCTGAGACCCATTTCCAACAAGTCTCCATGGGAGCTGAACCAAAGCCCCACAGAGCCAAGCAGTCAAGCCTCTAGGCCCAAATACTAAGCCTTTGTAGGGTTATCCAGGCACAGGGACCTATAACCCATCTCTGGAATCCCTGTGTTGACGGAAACACTGAAACAGTAAACCACGCTCTCTCCTTCTCAGTGAGACACCAAACTCTTGAGTGCTGGGCAGAATCCCCAGAGAGGTAGAATATTCCATGGACACATGAGGACACCCCACCATTCCAAGGCCATCCTAGACACAATCCAGACAGAAAAGCCTTTGCTCCTGCCTCCCAGCCACACGAATTTCAAATCCTGAGGAGCTGCCCTCAGCGTCTGCAGATCGGGGCTTCCATCACCTCCCTCCTAATTGATACACAATTTTGTGTCTGAAGACTTTGGTCCCAGAGCCCTTAACC